>NW_026713999.1:0-24557 GCF_029784015.1 Lycium ferocissimum | reverse complement strand
AAAATTTGATATTTCTAAATCTTTTCTTGAAAGTGTTTATTTCTTACATTTAATTTTCTTTATGTTCTCTTACTAGATACTTGAAGTATTTGTCCATACTTATAGTTGTCTAGTAATTTTGTGTCTATTTCTTTATTTCGTGCCAATTTGTTCCGTGTTTTTTCTCTCTCTATTTTCATTGTGTATTTCTTGTTTCCTGTCTGTTTAAGTTTTTGTTGTCCTTTTCTTTGTTTGACATAAACTCCATTCTTGAACCAAAAGACCAGGAAATATCAATATGCAACCATGGAAATTAGTAATATTTCTAATGATAGCGACCATGTAAGCTCAAATCCATTGAAGGAGAATCTACGGACCAATATCAAGATTCGAGGACGAATCTTCTTTAAGAGGGGAGAATGATAGCATCCATGAAAGCTTAACTCAATTGAAGACCGGAAATATCAATATGCTTTATTGGGCTTCAATTAGTAATGCATGTGTCTATATTTGGAAGAAGAGCTCCGACCCAAAGTAGATCTTTTTGGGTTGAGTCTTGCAACTGTTTGGAGACCCAAGGTGAAGACCAAGACGAGTTGGGTTGTGGCCCAAAAATACATCCCGAATGAAGGAGCAAGTCCCGGCCCCGATTTAGTGTTCTAGAAGCTATTTAATGCTATGTTGTTGCTTTTAATGGTTTATTGGACAAAGTATTTGTAGTCTTACGTACCTAGGAAGTTGCACTTTATTAATTTAGTTTGAACAAGGTGATGAGTCTTCTATGCACCTAGGAAGTTGCACCTAGGAAAATGCACTTTATTAAATTAGTTTGACAACCACATTGATAATTTCAAGGGGATGGCGACGTTTCTTGGCTCCTATATAAAGGAGTGTTTTCTTCTTATTGTGTAACTAAGTTTGAATATTAATAATATTAGCCTTGTGCTTGTGGAGACCTTTGAGGTTCTCTTTTGGGTTATGCCCTTTTTGTTCTACTTTGAACATGACTCGGATTCTTCGATGGTAAGACTCCTTGTTTGGAGTTCCCTCCTCATTCTTTTTCTTCTTAATTGATTCAACTCCTTCTTTCACTATTAAACAACGTTTTAAGTATCAAATACTTGAACTTGTGTGTCTTCTTTCTCAGAATCAAACCTTCCCCCTTTCTAATTTTCAATTCTAAAGTCTTCCGCTATCCGTGTTATCGAGTGGTATCGAGCTTTGGATGGTTGAGTATTCCTATACTCACCCGATCTATTGATTTGAATTCTAAATACCAAAAAAAAAAAAAATCTGAAAAAAAAAAACGAAAAAATAATGCTGTAGCGCGTGAACGTAGCAAAAAAGTTAGAAAAAAAACTGCTCAAGTGAACAGTGACGTGAACAGTACTCTCTAAGTTTTCTTTACTTGTTCTTGATTTCTTCAATCCTTTATCTTGTGATTTGGAGACTTTAAATTATGGGGAAATCCATTGTGGTTGTTATCTCTTGAAAATCCCATTAGTTTTAAAGTTCTTTGACTTTTGCTCATCAAGGAACTCAAGAGTCACTTTGAGGAATGCAAAGGTCATTTACATTTGTATCCAAACTCATTGATATGTTCTAAATCTTTTCTTAAAAGTGTTTATTTCTTGCATTTAGTTTTCTTTATGTTCTCTTACTAGATACTTGAAGTAATGTCCATACTTAGAGTTGTCTAGTAATTTTGTGTCTATTTCTTTTTTTCGTGCCAATTTGTTCCGTGTTTTTTTTCTCTTTATTTTTCGTTGTGTATTTCTTGTTTCTGTCCGTTTAAGTTTTTGTTATCCTTTTCTTTGTTTGACATAAACTCCATTCTTGAACCAAGCTTTGGAACTTACTTTGAGGTGTTTGAGTTGCTGGTTTATTGAAGAACTTCGAGGTTCTCTTTTGGGTTATGCCCTTTTTGTTCTACTTTGAACCGCAACTCGGATTCTTCGATGGTAAGATTCCTTGTTTGAGTTCCCTCCCTCCATTTCTTCTTCTTCTTCTTAATTGATTCAACTCCTTCTTTCACTATTAAACAACGTTTTAAGTATCAAATACTTGAACTTGTGTTCTTCTTTCTCAAGAATCAAACCTTACCCCTTTCTAATTTTCAATTCTAAAGTGTTCTGCTAACCGTGTTGTTGTCAAGTGATAGCGACTTGATAACACTTGATAACAACACGGATAGCGGAAGACTTTAGAATTGAAAATTAGAAAGGAGGAAGGATTGATTCTTGAGAAAGAAGAACACAAGTTCAAGTATTTGATACTTAAAACGTTGTTTACTAGAAGAGGGTTGAACTGGTGGTTAAGAAGAAATGGAGGGAGGGAACTCAAACAAGGAATCTTACCATCAAAGAATCCGAGTTGCGGTTCAAAGTAGAACAAAAAGGGCATAACCCAAAAGAGAACCTCGAAGGTCTCCGCAAGCAGAAGGCTAATATTATTAATATTCAAACTTAGTTACAATGAAAGCAAACACTCCTTTATATAGGAGAAATGGTGGCTGCCACCCTAAAGAAAATAAAGAACATTCTAGACTTCAAAGTTGGCCAAACTAAATTAATTAAGGTGCAATTTTCAAGCTGCATAGAAGACCACCAATTCTTTGTTCCAAAGTGCATAGAAGACCACCAACATTTGTTCCAATGTGCATAGAAGACCACCAAACATTTGTTCCAATGTCCATAGAGACCACCAACACTTTGTTCAATAAAAAACATTAAATGTAGTCAACATAGCATTAAATGATCTTCTAGAAACACAAGTATGGAGGCTGAACTTGTTCCTTCTTTGGGCATGTTTTGGGCCATAATCCAACTCATCTTGGTCTTCAATTTGGGCCTCCAATTAGTATTAAGACTTTCCCAAAAGATCTCCTTTTGGGCCGGAGCTATTCCTCCATTACAAGACATGTCATTACCAAATGAAGCCCATTAAAGCATCTTGATATTTTTTAGTCTTCAACGAAAATTAAGCTTCCTTGGTTACTATCACCTTTCTACAGTTTGTACTCCATAGAGGTCTGTAGACAGTGATATGTAACCGTGATATTATGCGCACCTCGTCGGCGTGTATTATATATGTGTGGCAACCAAATCGGCTCACGCTGTTATTCTCAATGTTTATGTTTATATGTATGCGTTGGTCGTGAGTTCCCGGTACGGTGTCTTTTATGTTGATTGTTTGGGAGACAGTATAGCACAGTTACAGATTGTACATGGGCCTAGGACAGTCAGTGAGAAGTAGATGCAAGCATAGGGGTGCTTGGCCAGTAATGGTCAGGTACCTGTCACGGCTCATCGGTTTGGGTCGTGACAAAAGTTGTATCAGAGCGGTTCGTCCTAGGGATTGTCTACAAACCGTGTCCGATAGAGTCCTGTTTATGGGTGTGAAGCCGGCCACACTTATAAACGGGAGGCTGCAGGGCATTTAGGAATCATTGACCTTCCTTCACCGTCTTAGATCATGCGATAGAGCCGCAGTACAGGGAAAGATCGCTTCTAATCCTTTTTCAGCAGTAAGTACGTCTCGACGAGAGAGATGAAAAGATCGGTTTCGGATAGTGGGGGGTCTTGAGAAGGCCCCTAAGTATCTCCGGGACCCCGGGCTCCGGGACCCGGCGGGAGGAGCCTCGGTTGTTCTAGCCAGGGCGGTCCCGGAGGACCCCCGACGATTCCTCCAGAGTTTTTGACTCCCAGGGAGGAGGACCCCCCAGAGGACAGCTATGATACAGATCCGTCTGAGTATTCGTCTGGGACACCGGAGGAGGAGATTCCCGAGACCGTACCAGTTGCTCCTATGGTGGAGCACTACGTCAGACCAGCCTCCCCGGTGAGTGTTACAGATTACTCCGGCCCACTGTCACGGCCATCGGTAAACTAGGAATTGCCCGGTTGTCTATATCCTCGGCTCGAGATGAGATGAACGACGAAGGCCAGACGATCGGATGGTGGGTAGACGATGACGAGGAGTACACTTCACCTTATAGTCCACCAGATCAGACTAGAGACCGATCGGCTACAGGTATATGAGTCCTTATTGGAATTTTCTATGTATGTGTATTTGCTGTAGATTATTACTAAATAACGGCGATCAATATGTTTTCGCCACCATCGGGAATCTGGAAATCTAGGATGAAAGGTGAATATTGAGGATTGAAAAGGCTAAAATAGTAATTGTGGAGTCGGAAGAGTAAGAGACCCTTTCTAATTCGGAGGGAGATGTGTTATGAGAACGTTTTGGAATTTGTTAAGACTTCAACTTACTCTAGATTATGTGATGAAGGTCATGCGGTGAGGTGGACGCAATCATACCAGCATTAACGCATCGGATTTCATCAGAGTTTCAAGCTTAAGCGTGCTGGGGTGAGAGAAATCCTAGGATGGGTGACCCCCTGGGAAGTGTACTAAAAATATCACAAAGTCAGACATGGGAGCAGATGGGAAGCTAGAGTAGCCTAAGGGAAATTAGAGTATGCGGAGTGGGCGGAAACCTTAAGAGGTCGCGTAGGACGAGGCAGACTAGACCGGTGAAGAGAAAGAAGGTGCATCACAGCCCTAGAGTTAGGGTGAGTTTTAATAGCGTTTGGAAATATTTTGTAAGCGAGATAGTAGTAATTATAAATATATGTATGCATATGATATCCCATACATGGCTATATCAGCGGGTATGTGTATCTCGGCAACCAACGTTGCGGTATATGGAAGGCATTAATCGAACAGCGTAACGAAGTTCAAGTGACAAAAAAAAAAAATAGTACAAATGTTACAAGGTAAACTGATGTTATTTTCACTACAGGTTAAGCTTGGAAAGTTCTAATACAATGATATTTGGAAAAGAAAGAAAGTGAGTCGATGGAAGGTAAGGATATCAAAATGTTAGAAAAGTGAAAAGTAAGAAACATGAGTGAGTAAAGCCTCCAAGAGAGACGACGGGCAAAGCACGAGACTATTTGGATAAAAATTTGAAGGTAGGCGTGTGAAAGGGATAGAGTGTGGTAGTATGGAACAAAAGAGGAATGTGTGGGGTTGGAGAACAGACTTCGACAAGTGGGACTAAAGGATAGTGACCACGACGAGGAATGTGAAGTAAGGGAAAGAATGATTAGGCCTTGCAACGATGCGAAGAGATTTCCAACTCTCGAAAGATATATTTATAAAGGGATAAGTGTGTAGCCATATTGATATGGTTCCTCGGATATAGAGAAGCTTTCCTAAAAGGTGACTTAAGAATAGAACGGATTTGCACATTCAAAGGAATATTTCACGAACTTTCGAGCCGATACTATAAGTAACAAAGAGGAGAAGGGCGCTCGAGAAGAAAGGAACCTAAGGAGGATTAAGGATGAAAATAGGGAAGGTATACTAATGGGCTGATCGAGAGAGAGGAGAGCATTTAAGAGTAAAGTAACTGGAAATGTTTAATCATGGGAGTAAGAAGGATACTTTAACGAGTTGGCGGTAGGAAACCGATCGGTCACCGAGATAAGAACGAGGAGGATGGGGTGACACATATGATTAGAAAATTAATGACATGGAATAAGAATTCATGTGAAGACCGAGAGATTTGATCATAGAGGAAATAGAGTGTAATGTAAGGAATGTGCATGGAGGACAACCTGGCCGTGACATCAGAAAGACGGATGAAGGCTCGGTGAACGAGGATGGAGAGAGTGTACATTGTAAGAATTCTGTGTTAAGAGCAAGAAGTAGCAGCACACTCGGAAAACTTGGATGCGCAGCTGCAACACAAACGCGCAGTTAAGAAGAAGTATGAGTAAGTGAGCTAAACGGGCGAAAGAACTAGTAGTGGATGAAAGGGTATGGAAATATTGACAAGAATGACGATATAGACATAAATGGAAGAAGAACTCAGGGTAAAAAGTTTTAGGTATGTTATGAGCAAAGTCGGGAAGAAGGAACGAGGAGTAAGGTATAACCGAAAACTTCATAAGGACGTGGTGAATCTCGATGCCCCCGTTAACTTGCATGTCAGAAAGGAAAAAAACCCCTAGTCATAAAGACGGGAGGTGTGAAAAGACGGAAAATAAGGCATCAGAATTGGATCTAACCCTTGTGAGTGTCCCAATTGGATATAAGAGCGTGCTTAGCAAGAAGATAGATAAGTCAGACCATACGATGACGGAACCCCAGCCTTGAGAAGGTCGTGAAGGGCGGCAGATAATTATCGAAGACAATGGATATTCGAAAGCTATTGGTGTATTAGGACCTCCTTAATAAGGGGGGAAGAACATATTGGACTTGAAAGGAATTATGACGTTCTCAAAGCTCCGGAAGGGAAATTTATTGGCTCGGAGCCGGAGTTCGAAACATATCGGCATATCGAGAATGTATCGAAAGAAAGCGAGGGAACGAATTGATAATAAGTGTACCATGAGGTAGACATAGGGAGAAAGTATGAAAGATAACTCAAGAGAGCACTTCACGTCAAGATGAGCTATTCTAGACCATGGTTTAAAACCCCTGTATCGGGTAAAATTGCGCCGTACCTAAGAATGCATCGACATGCCCTAAAGGGTAATGAAAAGAGCGAGAAAGGTCTTCAAGCTAAATGTACAAAGGGTGTTAGAGAGGATGACGAACCCAAAGGACACTTGGGCTGTAAATGACAATTGTAATAAAAAGAACAACGATTGGTAGTTTGGAAATTTTTGAAGGAATGAAAGAACGCTGCTCCTATGAATGGAAATAAAATAGTTCACGGCATATTAGAAAATAGTTCATGGACCACTAATTATATTGAACATGAGAGCACATGCTATGGAATTATATGAACCGTCAACGCAAAGCTATGCCCAACTACAATTGTAAGAAGGCCACACCGGAAAGCCAACAAGGAATAACGACTGACGAAACGATCGCCAAACAAGGAAATCGAAAACACGTATACTTGTGTTGTAAGAGAGTCATAAGAGAGTAAGAATTTTCGTAGCCCTATGCTTCTGGGTTGTATTGCGAGATTTGAGGGAAGGAGGTTAAAGAAACAGTTGTGGCAGGAAGCTAAAGAAAAAGTTGTGGCGAGGACCCAAAGATTTAGCTTGAACTCGAATTATGAGTTGCCATAAGTGTGGCCCCCATCTTTGTGAAGTGTAAAGGGTGAAGAACCATTATGTATATACGTACTTTGGATCGATGGAAGTAGTCTTAGAAAGGAACTGGGAGGAATAGTTTAAGGAACATAATCATTATACTCACTAGCAACAAAGTCATGTTGGATAAACACTCGGAATGTAAGGGTAAGAGAGATGGTGACAAGGATGTAAGGACTAATGAAGCTGACCAATGAACCGCAAGGAGTCGGTCTCGGTGTATATCAAGACCAACGAGATAGCAAAAAAAGTAGCCCGAGATAGCGAGAAGAGATAACGCAAAAGAAAGGCGTATACGAAAAAAGGTAATTACCCACTAATAGGGAAACAAGGAGCGAGAGAAAGAGAATACTTGCAGGATGATGAATAGTTATGGCATGATAAGTCAAGACTATAATAATGGAGACAAAACCTGAGCGAGAGCGAGATACTAGTTAAATTCCGATCATGTACATGAGGGCAAAGAAGTGAAAGAAGTTGATTGAAGGTAATAAAAGAGTTAAGAAAGAATGGGAAGAGACTGACCCAAGTTATAGTCTAAGCAAACGGTAATCGGACCCCAAGGGAAGAATAACGGTTCTAAGGAAACAAAGATGGTGTTGTGGGTTGGCAATACTGCAACATTCGAGGATGAATGTTTCTAAGGGGGGAAGGATGTTACACCCCGTAGTTTCTGTACATTGAAATTCGTTAGGTATTAGCTATTCAAGTGCAGACATCAGAGTTATTGTCGAGAAGATGCAAGATCATAGGTGCTCATGTTACGATTATAAGAGTCCGAGTTCAGCGTAACCGGGTTATAGGAGGATTGGAAGACCGGTGAATTAAGGGATTAAGCTTAGAGGCTTTGAAGGAAAGTTGGGCAACGTTTGGTACAAAAATTTTAGTCTATTTGGAAGAAGAGAATATGTTTTAGTATATTAAGAGTTTTGAAGTGAAACAAAAGTCTAAAGTGAAGTTCGGGAAGTCTAGTTTCCAACGCAATAAACCGCTCCTCAATAGGACATCGGGGTAAGGAGATATGAACGTTACAAGTCGGGCTAGCAAATCAGGAAAATGGTCTGCGCGAACGTGCCAGGAAGTGGCGCGAACGCACAGAAGGCCAAGGGCCAACACAACACGAACGAGCCGCTACGAGGCGCGAACGCGCTGAACAATTTTGAGGCCCCGGTTCGGGATGAAGGTTATATTATAAGAGTGCAAGAATAATATGCATATGACATTTGGAGACTATATGGTATAAATCAGGTAGTACGTTACTTAACAAAAAGCCCTCGTTGCTGTACGCTAAGTGAGGCCCACACGTCGGAGTTTTATAAAGGACATATGAGTAGTACATGGAAAGTTGAGCAAGTCCTAAGAAGGACCCATAAGCCAAATATGGGCATAAGCCCTCCAAGAAGACGATTTAAGGAAACATTTTCGGATGATCAGACTTGGAGGGGCCAAAACGATATTATAGGTTTGGAATCTGGAAAACACCAAGAATGAAAGTTGTATATAATTGAAAGATCTTTCCAATCATAGGTTGTGGGCCCTCACACAATATTGGGATCAAGAGTTATGACCTTTTTACTAAATGAAGGTGCAGGCAGAAACACTAAGGCTACGCGAACGCGCCCAAAGGGGGCGCGAACGCGCATAAGGAAAATTAAGTCGGTCCAGGCTCGCTATTTAAAGGGGGAGACCCCCTCATTTTCGACCAAACACACCCAAAACCTCCTCAAATATTCCGGAAATTTCCCAAACCTTCCAATGACTTTTTGCTTGGAAACCGGTATAATTCCCAAATCCCGGTCCAGACAGCATATAGTTGTGACTAAAAAATTGTGTACTAACGCGTTGCGGCTTAAGATCAAGGTGGGGGAGTGAAGGTATATGTTATACCCCGTACTTTGTACGTTGGAATATTCTAAGTTGGTTGCGACAAGTTATGGACAAGACTTTCAATCTTCGATTTTGTTGATTTTTGTTAAAAGTGCATAAGTTGCATATTTATCTTTTCATTGGCATGGGGTGTTAAGGGTAAAATTGGAATAAGGAAAATTTGGGGTCAAAAGTGAATTATGAAAAGTTAGACATTTCATGAAAACTTGGGGCCAAGAAGAATGAAGTTTTGGAAACTAAGAATTCATGAAAAAATGGCCATGTGGCCTTGCATGTGACATGTGGGCCATAGGGCCACATATTGTGAATTATATGTAGAGAAAGATGACTAACTTAATCATCTTCATCATTTGTTGCCTTAGAAAGTTCAAGAAAAATGGAGAAAGAAAGAGATAGGGGTGTTCAGAACATGACCTAAAAAATGAGGTCCGAAATGATCAACAAAAAAAAATTATTTCTTCTAGTTTTCCTACCAAATGGAAGGTCCTTATTAACATGGGATAGTTGTTGGAGCAAACAAATCCCTTGTTCATGCAAATCCCAACCATAGCCAAGTGAAGAACAAAGTGGAAAGGGTGAGTTTTAATCCTCTTTTTAATATGTTATGAATGGTTTGTGTATGTTGTGAAGTGTGAAAATGAATGAAATTCATGAATATGTGGTGTTGTTGTTATAGCCATGTATGTGTGGTGTGTGGCTGTGTGTATATGGTATTGTGTAGGAGTGGTAAATTAATTGTATCTAACATGTTTGGGTGTTGTTGTAATGTGTGAAAATGGATGAAAATCATGAAAGTTGTGGGTTGGTTGTTGTGGCCGAAAAATGGGCTGTTTTGGATGCTAGGGAATGAACAAATGTTAGTTAGTATTTTAGTTGTCGTCGTTATGGATTCTACGATGAAAATGCAATATTAACGATTCAAATTGATGTTGTAGTGGTTACGGGCTGATTTGGTAGTTAATGTGCTTTTAATGTGTGGATTATTGGTGTAATTTATGAAATTGGAAGAGAAGAATATGTGTTGGGTTGTTCTCGGGTTTGGCATGGTTTCGGGTGATGTAGTATATTGTTTGGATTGTTGAAAATATTGTGTGAAGTGTTTAAAGTATTCTTGAATAGTATTTGAATGGGTTCGGATTAGTAATTGAACGTATGAGCGTTGGTGTCGATTCGAATGTAGCGGTTGAATTGAATATGCATGAATGTTGTCAAATTATGTGGAAAGGAGTTATTAATGTTAGAATGCGTTTGGAATTGCTTATGGATATTGTTGATGTGGTTGTTGGTATTGTTGTTGGATATTTTGCGGTTGAATTCTCGGGGTGTTGAATTACGCAATCTTTTAAATTTACTGTAAATAAAGTGCGAGCTTAAAATGGGATTCCGAGTGCCTATGACTAATGTTTGGTGTCTAATGACGTATTGTAGATTTTGAGAAGCCGAGACTTGAGTTTGGATTAGCTTAGGAAGCAATCAAGGTATGTGAAGCTTATCCTTCTTTTTTTTAGCATGTCTAGACGCAAGTAAGTTATGATATGTTATGAGCTTCGGGGGTAATTCTATTCCTAAAGTCAAGCATGTTACGATGCTTATTTGCTTCTTGATGTTGGCATCCTTATATAGGTCAAGCTATGGTTTACATGTCTTTTGTATGGTTGGATTTCAAAAGTTTCATAAAAAGCTTTATTTTTTAAAGAGTTCTGTAACTACGAACGCCCGTAACTTTCACATATGGTCTCGGATTGCTATGAAAGGTTCGTAGAAGTTTCTATAACAAGTTATGACTTTAACTTTCGAAGGCGGGCCCGGATTGGGTTGACGCTCGTCCGTGGGTCCTGCAACTTTTCTATGTTTGGTCCTAATGACTTATTTTTGAAAAAGCTTAGTATGACTATGCTTCCGACCCCCGAGTATGATTACTTATTTGTCTGTCGAGTTTGAAATGAAGAATAACTATGATTTCTAAAGTTCTGTTTGATCTGTTCCCGAGTGACGTTCGGAGGAAAACTTGATTTGACTACTGTTTTGGCTTTTAAATGAGGGCTTGTTTGATCATTCTGTTGAGTCAGTAATAAGGATTTATGTGCGTATGGTTTCTCGGTTCGTAAATGATGTGTTTTCCGGAGTATGATATGTCCGGTTCGCCGAGCCCCTTTTTGGCCGGGAACCGTGTATGGATTATGGTATTATGATGTATCCGGTACGCCGAGCCCCTTTCGGCCGGGTACTGTGTATATATGTATGATGTGTATTTTGAAATATGATGTGATACGAAGTCTAATATGATATATATGGTCAGTTGGTATCGAAGCCGGTGGTGGGGCAAACCCAATGGTGGGGCAAACCCAGTGGTGGGGCAAACCCAATGGTGGGGCAAACCCAATGATGAGGCAAAATTCCACATTGGTTTAGGCAAATCCCACATTGGTTTAGGCAAATCCCACACTGGTTTAGGCAAATCCCACATTGGTTTAGGCGAATCCCACATCGGTTAATGTTATCTCATATGATAAGTTATGATGTTATGATGTGTTACGGTATGTATATGATGATTTTTCGCTTATGTCACTCAGTCCCGTTATGAGCCGGATATGATACATGACATCGATATGCATGATTTGTATTTTAGGAGTGAGCATTTTGGCATTCTGATCATTATGTTTGTTTTCTGTACCTCTGATGTACGGGTTGTGTTTCAGATGCGAGCACTTTGGTATTCTGGGTATTATGCTCACTTTCCGTACTCCTTACTTTGGTTATGACCTTGTTGTCTGTATTTCATGCTTTGCATACTCAGTACATATGTCGTACTGACCCCCTTTCTTCGAAATTTGTCGTTTTATGCCACGCAGTGTATTCGGAAGATATGGATATTAGCGAGAAGATGTTCCAGCTGGATTGGCGAGCTTCATTTCCTCTCGGAGTGTTGCCGAGTCCGAGTATTTATGTTATGGTACTTGGGTTATGTTAGAGACTTTGCAGACAGGGTCATGTATGTAATATGTCAGTTTCATAAGCGGCTATGTAAGCCGGTGTATTATTATGCATTATGTTACAGATTCGTTATGACTACGGATTTTATTTGATTTGAACAAGACGAAAGGCATGTTTGTTATCCGAAAAATTTTCCTTATGCATTTTGACATGATTTGCGGGCCCAGTATGGTTATGTGTATTACAAAAGTCAGCGGGTTCACTCGACCCTAAGTAAGGGTCGGGTGCCCATCACGCCCTATCGAAAATTAGGGTGTGGCAAATTGGTATCAGAGCAGTTCGTCCTAGGGGTTGTCTGCAAAGTCGTGTCAAGTAGAGTCTTGCTTATGGTGTGTTGCGCGCCATACTTATAAACAGGAGGCTACGGGGCATCTAGGGTGGTTACTCTTCTTTCACATCTGAGATCGTGCCATAGAGCCAAGTCATAGGAGATGGGACTCCTTACCCTGATTTGTGATTGCAGCTGAATAATGGCAGCGATAGAAGAAAGGGATTGATGATGCTGTAAGTTACTAAGCACACAAGTAAGCAAGGGTATGAAAGATATATGTTGGGAAACATATTGAAGTTGCGATTGAAATACAAGTTGAAGACTAAAGGGGGAAAGTAAACAAGAGAGTGTAACGAGGTGCCGTTTGAGTTGGGCATACGAGGTATGTTTATCATTTGTGTAATCGTTGATGATATTGGGAGCCACGTGTGGCTGCGATATGATATGATATGTATATATGTATTTTGGCCTACTTGAGTGTTGTTGGTATTTCCTGTGTACAGGTTTTGAGATAGTAAGAAATATAGAGGAAACTCTGCCGAAATTTTCCCAGAAATAAAGAGAAAATGAGATGTAGGTTTGTAATGCGACTTGAAAGGCCGCGTCCACCGTAACGGTAAGATTTGAGTAAGTTGCGAGTATGGCTGACCTCGGGAAGGAAGTAATAGTATGATTAAGACAAGAGTAAGGAGGAAAAGAATTGTGATGGATATGAATATATTGATGAGACAACTTATGAGATATTAAGGGTAAAGTGGATTAGAAAGGGGTAAAGAGTTAAAAAGTGTTATATTATGGGATTGGTTACGAATAAGATATAATATGAATATAATGGGGATTGTTATAAAAATAAGTGAAGTCTAGTGAGAAAGTGGCCAAGGTTATGATGTGATCTATGTAGCTAAAATACAAAGGCAAGTATGAAACGGAAAAACAAGCTATGGAACGAATAAGGAAGGGTTGAGTTAAAGATTAAGAGGCGACACGAGATAATGTGCCTAGAATGTCACAAGTCGAGTAAAAGGGAATTACGAGAAGAAAAAGCTTAAATCAAGATCCTTAAGACCCTATACGATTAGTTGAACATTCGAGGACGAATGTTCTAAAGGGGGAAAGGATGTTATACCCCGTACTTTGTACATTGGAATATTCTAAGTTGGTTGCGACAAGTTATGGACAAGACTTTCAATCTTGTTGATTTTTGTTAAAAGTGCATAAGTTGCATATTCATCTTTTCATTGGCGTGGAGTGTTAAGGGTAAAATTGGAATAAGAAAAATTTGGGGTCAAAAGTGAATTATGGAAAGTTAGACATTTCATGAAAACTTGGGGCCAAGAATGAAGTTTTGGAAACTAAGAATTCATGAAAAAATGGCCATGGGGCCTTGCATGTGACATGTGGGCCATAGGGCCACATGTGTGAATTATATATGTAGAGAAAGATGACTAACTTAATCATCTTCATCATTTGTTGCCTTAGGAAGTTCAAGAAAAATGGAGAAAGAAAAGAGATAGGGGTGTTCGGCCATGACCCAAAAAAATGAGGTCCAAGAAATGATCAACAAAAAAATTATTTCTTCTAGTTTTCCTACCAAATGGAAGGTCCTTATTAACATGGGATAGTTGTTGGAGCAAACAAATTCCTTGTTCATGCAATTCCCAACCCTAGCTAAGTGAAGAACAAAGTGGAAAGGGTGAGTTTTAATCCTCTTTTTAATATGTTATGAATGGTTTGTGTATGTTGTGAAGTGTGGAAATGAATGAAATTCATGAATATGTGGTGTTGTTGTTATAGCCGTGTATGTGTGGTGTGTGGCCGTGTGTATATGGTATTGTGTAGGAGTGGTAAATTAATTGTATCTAACATGTTTGGGTGTTGTTGTAATGTGTGAAAATGGATGAAAATCATGAAAGTTGTGGGTTGGTTGTTGTGGCTGAAAATGGGCTGTTTTGGATGCTAGGGAATGAACAAATGTTAGTTAGTATTTTAGTTGTCGTCGTTATGGATTCTACGATGAAAATGCAATATTAACGATTCAAATTGATGTTGTAGTGGTTACGGGCTGATTTGGTAGTTAATGTGCTTTTAATGTAACTTTTATAATTATGAGAATGACATTGTTAATGTGTGGATTATTGGTGTAATTTATGAAATTGGAAGAGAAGAATATGTGTTGGGTTGTTCTCGGGTTTGGCATGGTTTCGGGTGATGTAGTATATTGTTTGGATTGTTGAAAATATTGTGTGAAGTGTTTAAAGTATTCTTGAATAGTATTTGAATGGGTTCGGATTAGTAATTGAACGTATGAGCGTTGGTGTCCATTCGAATGTAAGCGGTTGAATTGAATATGCATGAATGTTGTCAAATTATGTGGAAAGGAGTTATTAATGTTAGAATGCGTTTGGAATTGCTTATGGATATTGTTGATGTGGTTGTTGGTATTGTTGTTGGATATTTTGCCGAGTTGAATTCTCGGGGTGTTGAATTACAGGGGAAATGCTGCCCAAATTTCTGTAAATAAAGTGCGAGCTTAAATGGGATTCCGAGGTGCCTATGACTAATGTTTGGTGTCTAATGACGTGTTGTAGATTTTGAGAAGCCGAGACTTGAGTTTGGATTAGCTTAGGAAGCAATCAAGGTATGTGAAGCTTATCCTTCTTTTTTTGGCATGTCCTAGACGCAAGTAAGTTATGATATGTTATGAGCTTCGGGGGTAATTCTATTCCTAAAGTCCGAGCATGTTACGATGCTTATTTGCTTCTTGATGTTGGCATCCTTATATGGTCAAGCTATGGTTTATATGTCTTTTGTATGGTTGGATTTCAAAAGTTTCATAAAAAGCTTTGTTTTTAAAAGAGTTCTGTAACTACGAACGCCCGTAACTTTCACATATGGTCTCGGATTGCTATGAAACGTTCGTAGAAGTTTCTATAACGAGTTATGACTTTAACTTTCGTAGGCGGGCCCGGATTGGGTTGACGCTCGTCCGTGGGTCCCGCGACTTTTCTATGTTTGGTCCTAACGACCTATTTTTGAAAAAGCTTAGTGTGACTATGCTTCCAACCCCCGAGTATGATTACTTATTTGTCTGTCGAGTTTGAAATGAAGATTTTTATGCATATGATCTTGATATATAACTATGATTTCTAAAGTTCTGTTTGATCTGTTCCCGAGTGACGTTCGGAGGAAAACTTGGTTTGACTACTGTTTTGGCTTTTAAATGAGGGCTTGGTTGATCATTCGTTGAGTCGATAATAAGGATTTATGTGCGTATGGTTTCTCGGTTCGTAAATGATGTGTTTTAAAGGAGTATGATATGTCCTGTTCGCCGAGCCCTTTTTGGCCGAGAACCGTGTATGGATTATGATATTATGATGTGTCCGGTACGCCGAGCCCCTTTCGGCCGGGTACTGTGTATATATGTATGATGTGTATTTTGAATTATGATGTGATACGAAGTCTGATATGATATATGGTCAGTTGGTATCGGAGCCGGTGGTGGGGCAAACCCAATGGTGGGGCAAACCCAATGATGAGGCAAAATTCCACATTGGTTTAGGCAAATCCCACATTGGTTTAGGCAAATCCCACACTGGTTTAGGCAAATCACACATTGGTTTAGGCAAATCCCACATTGGTTTAGGCGAATCCCACATCGGTTAATGTTATCTCATATGATAAGCTATGATGCTATGATGTGTTACGGTATGTATATGATGATTTTTCGCTTATGTCACTCAGTCCCGTTATGGGCCGGATATGATACATGACATCGATAAGCATGATTTGTATTTTAGGAGTGAGCATTTTGGCATTCTGATCATTATATTTGTTTTCTGTACCTCTGATGTACGGGTTGTGTTTCAGATGCGAGCACTTTGGTATTCTGGTTTTTATGCTCACTTTCCGTACTCCTTACTTTGGTTATGACCTTGTTGTCTGTATTTCATGCTTTGCATACTCAGTACATATGTCGTACTGACCCCCTTTCTTCGGGGGCTGCGTTTTATGCCACGCAGGTGTATTCGGATGAGTAGAGGATATTAGCAGAAGATGTTCCAGCTGGATTGGCGAGCTCCATTTCCTCTCGGAGTGTTGCCGAGTCCGAGTATTTATGTTATAGTACTTGGGTTATGTTAGAGACTTTGCAGACAGGGTCATGTATGTAATATGTCGATTTAAATGTTTCGCTATGTGTTTGTTGTATTATTATGCATTATGTTACAGATTCGTTATGACTACGGATTTTATTTGATTTGAACAAGACGAAAGGCATATTTGTTTTCCGAAAAATTTTCCTTATGCATTTTGACATGATTTGCGGGCCCAGTATGGTTATGTGTATTACAAAAGTCGGCGGGTTCGCTCGACCCTAAGTAAGGGTCGGGTGCCCATCACGCCTTATCGGAAATTAGGGTGTGACAGTATAGCATTATTATCGAGGGAAAGGTATGAATCTCTTTCTATTTGTGTTAATATCGGTTTATTTATGGAGAAGGAGCTGTAAAATCGTTATAAAATGGTTCTGTGATGGAAATATGGGACAAAATCCATATGGGATGTTTGTGAAGTATTTTGAAGTTGGAAATATTATGGTTAATGTTGGTATTGTTGTGATTGTTGTTGGTTGTTGAATTGAGAATTCAGGCTAGGCATATAAACAGGGGAAATGCTGCCCGATTTTCGACAGAATATAGAATAGTATAATTTGAAACTTGGTACAAGTGTGTGATGAAGAGGCTAACGTTAGTGTAAATACTCTTAAATGTAGACTTACGAGCTCAGACGCATAAGCGTAGCCAATAGGAGGTTGAACAAGTATGTTAAGGCTCGTCCCCTTTCTTTCAAAGGCATGACTCCTATATTGTGATACCATAAATGTTTCCATAATATCCTTAGTGTCAAAGTTGGAAATCCTTGACTCTGGCATGGCTCCTTTTTCTAATAATCCATACATGTTTTCTAATTGCCCGTATTTTCCAAACCAAAGGTTTATGATTATGAGAACTCTTATGATAACAACGACGAGCACATTTTCACATGATGATAATGATGCCAAAGAGAAGAATATTTTTCTATGATGACTATGATGAGAATGATTTCATGTTTAAAGGTTCCAAGTTATGATTTCAATGACGATATAAGAATGTTGAGCTATTTCTTGATTCCTCAAGTTTATTCATAGATGATGACTATTTTCTAAAGACTTCAAAGCACATGAAGTGACACCCTGTGAGATTTACAATCTCATTCTATGTTTTCTCTTGATGTTGTTTTTCATTAATAGTCTCACCTTATAATAATTGTTCCTTCAAGGTGAGACAAAGCGATGATGATTATTCCATAATATAATCGGAGGTTACCGACCTTACGTCACTCCGATAGAGTTATAGCTTTTCTTGGTTCTCATGCATGCCGCTTATATGATATATGTACATGATATGTGTACATGTATATAAAAAAAAAGGGAGAGCGTTATAAACGCGTAGCCACCGATCGCCTGGTATTATATGACATGATACCATCCCGGACGCGGGATATATGTGGCTATATGGATCGGGCTGCACGTTCCGCAGCAATATATTATATGTATATGGATCGGGCTGCATGTTCCGTAGCAATATAGTATATGTATATGGATCGGGCTGCACGTTCTGCAAAGACTAAGCATGCATGGTACCCGCCTAAAAGGCACTCAGATGTACAGGTTACTCTTTTATCTCATGATATGCTCTATATTTTTGTCCTCGTTCATTCATGCCCTTTAGATCGTTATTACTTTCATGGACGATTCACGGACGCCGCGTTCACGCCCGGGCAGATCGTGTAGCCGATCGGACCTCCCCCCCGGCGGCGGGTCGGTGCGCTCCATTGATCTGGAGCTTAAGTCTGTTTGGTATGCCATCTTGTTACGTACATATATAGGTACGGCAGGGCCTTGTCCTGTCCTTTTTACAGTTTGTACTCCATAGAGGTTTGTAGACAGTGATATGTAGCTGTGATATTATGCAGCCTCGTCGGCGTGTATTTTGTTGTACAGTATATATGTGTGGCGACCAAATCGGATCACGCTGTTATTCTCAGTGTTTATGTTTATATATATGCGTTGGCCGTGAGTTCTCGGTACGGTGTCTTTTATGTTGATTGTTTGGGAGACGATAGCACGATTCTGTATTGTACGTGGGCCTAGGACGATCGGAGAAGTAGATGCATGCATGGGGTGCTTGGCCGCAATGGTCGGCACATCACGGCTCATCGGTTTGGGTCGTGACATATATGGCCCAACATACTGGCCGTATGTCTGGTCGTATAATCAGCCCAGAATGGCACATCTCTCTGGACCAGATCTACGGCCAGACATACGGTCAGTATAAATTATACAGACCGTATGTTGGTCCGTAGAATATGGTCGGGACCGATTTAAATGTTGATATAAGGGACCCAAGTTCATTTTTATTCATTTCATCTTCACTCCACAAGTCAAGAAACCTCTAGAATCTTCTCCACTCTTCATCCACAAGAACACAAAGGAAATTAATGATCAACTTCATCAAATCAACAAAAATCAAGAGTGTGAAACCCATTAAAGTTCATCTAAGTCAAGAAATCCCATTGGAAGTGAATTAGGGTTTTGGTGCAAGAAGAGCATTTCCACTCAAGGCTTGTCCCTACACTATCTAAGGTAAGTTTCATGGTATTTTCATGATGTTTAAGGTATTGAAAAGTTGAAACACTTGGATTGTAGAAGAATATAGAAAATGGGTCATAAATGGGGAAGAGTGTCATTGATGAGCCATAGCTTGGAATGAATCATGAATATGGATATGTTGTGATTGTAAGTAGGTTATGAATGACATTTAGAACATGGAATGAGTGTTATATGTGAAAGAACGCGATAGTGAACTATGATCATGATTTTGGAGAATTGAAGTGAAATTGTGAAATGTGGATAATATGAATGAATGATGATTGTTGTTTATGATATTGTGATTGTTGTTATGAATGTTTGGGAGTTGATATGGAATATGAGGAAAGTTGTATAAACAAAGGAAATGCTGCCAATTTTCTCTAGCTTTAGTAAGCACGTCTTTATAATTGTTTAGCTAATGTCGATACGAACTCCCTTGAAGGTAACGACGTGGGCATTGAAGGAAAACGAGCAAGCAATAGAATAGTTAAACGACCAAGGTATGTGAGGCTAGCCCTTTCTTTCTAAGGCATGAGTCTTATGGCATGATTTTCCTCTTTCTTCAAGAATTTCCTATATTCCGGGAAACTAAGAGTCTATGTTCATGAATAGCCATATGAGATAAAAGATACACTATGAGCACGATAATGATAATGATGAGCCTATGTCTAAAGATTCTAGAGTCCATGGTATGCTGTTCCTATAGAGCTAAAGATGCTATCTATAATCCATTGATGTTGTTTATTATATACACTCACCTTATATGCTAATTCCTTCAAGGTGAGGCAGAATGTGTATGAATGTTCCATAATGGAATCGGGGGTTCACGACCTTATGTCACCCCGATAAAGTATAGTTGTCTTTGAGTTTCTATGCATGCATTATGATGAGTATATCGTGATGAGTATATTATGATGAGTATATGATGATGACATTACACCGCGCCTATATGGTAATGCGTACACCGCTAAGGCGGGCGCGTATACACCATGTCTAGATGGTACGGGCGACACCACTAGTGGGCGGCATGAGAGATGGTACCCGGACGCGGGAGGCACCGGACGCAAAGCAATGCTAATGATTATCACACCGTACCTATATGGTCGGGGGCGACTATATATACATGCATACATGATACGATGTTGATTATGAAGTAAGCCAGTATGCATTATTTCTTTTATAATTGACAGTCAGTTACAGATTGCTCCTTACTTGATGCTTCCCTATTTCATCGATGTACTATTATTGTTATGCCTTACATACTCAGTACAATGTTCGTACTGACGTCCGTTTTCTTTGGACGCTGTGTTCATGCCCACAGTGACAGAGGCAATCCCGTACTCGCAGAGCTATTACCTGAATTGAGAGCACTCCATTGTCCCGGAGGTTCCATTGATTATTCTTTTGTGTACATATATGTTTTGGGCATGGCGGGGTCCTTTCCCGCCTATATGTCTAGTACTCTAGTAGAGGCTCGTAGATGCGTAGTTGTGGGTAGTATGGTCTCACAGTTTCTCATTGTATGTATGTATATATATATATATATATATATATATATATATATATATATATATATATATTATTTTGACGTAAAAGGGCTTATGCATTTAAAGTGAATATATTTCAAATGAAAATAGTTTTCTATGATTATGGGCATAACAGATATGAATGAGCGCGGGTTGAGTAATAGAATGAGTGGTGCTCGGTGGTTAGCCCTGGGTACCCGTCATGGCCCTAGTCGGGTCGTGACATACAGCTTTTGGTATCTATTCTTTTGTGTACATACTTATGGGCATGGCGGGGTCCTGTCCCGCCTATATGATGTGACGTACTCTCCTTAGAGGCTCGTAGACATGTGTACATGGTTAGATGTATTTAGCCTTGTCGGCTTATATTTTGTATGTCATTTTGTTATCCTCGTCGGCTTATGTACATTGATATGGGCATAGTTGTTGATGGTGATATAAACGTATCGTTGCCCAATGAGATTAGCATGAATGATGGATAGAAATTATGATTAAGCTATGTGGCTCATCTAGATGTAAATGTGAATGTATGATAAGAGGTGCCCGGGTGGGTTAGCACCGGGTACCCGTCATGGCCCTCCGGTTGGGTCGTGACACTGTCTTACCTCGAATCAGAGCCGAAACGCATCGAATCTTTAAATATCTCCTTGGAAATATAACCATAGACCATTAAGCTTAAGTCGAACCATGCTGACCCTGAATGAATAAACAACTCTCCAAAACCACCAATAATAATTAGATTTGACTCCGAATTTCGAAACCAATCACAGCCATACCACGTATAACAAATCCTATCCATCACTTTCGACTCCACAAGTAGAGTCCTATCCCAGTTATTAACTTAGTACTGAAGATCTATACCTTACAACTCTTACTCGATACGCAAATTCGATACAACCCGAACCTTTTGACGCAAAACTTGAAGCCTCATATAGTAATTATATAACCAAAAGCTCTTACCCAAACTGTCCTGTCAATATTACTTGCAATCATACTGTATTACCACCACAAAGGTCCCTCCTGAAAATATAACTCTAGCCTCATATGATAGAAATTCCACAATCCTTTCTCTTAAATCACGCTGACTCATTCACTGTAGAAGGTCACGAAACTTATCCGACAGTGTACCACCAAGCCACTTTTTATAAACCTCAACAAGTTGGTTCACCGAAATATGCTTCTCACTAGTCGCGGATCACGAACCTCACGGAACTTTGTCATATCATCGAGTCCATCCCGGTAGATTTCCTTCTTATTCACGCAACAACACATCTCCACTGGAATAAGCAAGAATACGACACCACAATCTATACGGATCTAAAAGACACCCAAGATGTACCCTTTTTATTATCGATTCACCATCAACTATACCTTTTATCGACTAGTCAATTCCCAATTCTCTTAATCACTTCTCGATCATCGATACCTTAGTCAATCCTTGAATCCACTTAATCGAATACTGCATAATCATAAGTTTTGCAAGCTAGCCGAATCAATTCGGAAGATAGGCTCATACCACACACTCTGTACAATAGGGTTTTCGTAATGCTTATAACTAGAAATTTAACACTCTCTAAATCCATCATATCACACAACAGTCTCACTAATATCCTCATTATCTCACTGAAGCATCCTTGCCCGAATGCCTTACCCAATTCCCGAAATGTTATCCCGAACTCAACTCAGTTAACCCATCATCAATCTACCATTTCAAGTATCCATGTTCACTAATCCCTTTTCATTCAATCCCCCAAGCCGACTAACAACACACTAGTAGAGGGATCTAGCCGATAACACAATGAATACAAAGTTCCCAACCTTAGTCCACCACTAATCTCTATTTATTCTATGACATAATCAAACATACAACCCATCCATAAACTCTTAAGCCCACTCTACACTATGCACTGCAACCAAACTCCCACATCACTTACTCTTGCTTCAACGATCTCCTTTTTGCCCTTAACCTCATTGACACCCATCAACCTCATCGGTCACACCCCTTACTGTACATCATGATAAAATGTTCCCGCAATCCAACACGGCTCAAGTACCGATATTAGAAGTTATTTTCATCAGTCGTTTACTAACTCCTCAAAGCCTACAATCCAATCAACCTTACCGATCAAACGATGTGCCCGTAGCATTCACTTAATAACCGAGTAGTTCTTCAATATCAACTAAATTATTTGAAGAATAACCTTAGCCCCAGTCGGAAACTTATCCTGATAACCATGCCAGATACCAATTTTTCCCTTCCTAATCTCTCGAAAGTACTCATGTCCTTATTGTCAACTTCCTTCCTTTATTACATGCAACCATAATTCGTTGTCCACATTCGATGTCACCACCAAACTTACACTTGTGCTCACATACCGAAGCCTAATACTCTACCATTGTTGAATCGTCGACCCGCCGTTGGTTCACCGGTGTCACGCACACCATCACAAAGCCCTGACCAAGCTGAAGTCAACCGATCATATCATCGAGCAACCCACTATTGTTAAGCCATAATTGTACTTTGTCACTTCCAAGCAACCCAACACTGAAACATGGAGACCTTGTAACCCTCTGAACTATCTTCCCATTTCTCACAAATTTTCACAATAAATGAGTCCAATCACGATGCCACATAGAAACCGAATCCAATCGCGTCTCCCCGCATTCAAAAACCTCAGGCCATAACTAGGGATTGAACTTGATCACCTTCCCGAGTCAGAATAACGCATCCCGCACAAAACCATCACACGTCATAGATCAACCATTCGCACAAGAATTAAGGATAGATTTTTATTTTTCGAGGATAATCAAGATAAGAATGTCCAGATACCAATTGGAATCGACTAGATACCAATTTGAATAAAGTAGCACGAAAGAATGAAAGAAAGTGAGATTTTCTAAATGTCCTATAGCCTCTCGCAGATAAGTACGGAGCTCTTTGTACCGATCCATGAGACTCTACTAGACACGCTCTTGTATTATAGACCGGGTAACCTAGGGCTCTGATATCAACTTTTCACGACCTATTTTACTAGGACATGCGTGCACCTATTATTCCCACTGCGATAGGCAAACCCTTATCCCAATATAACCAATTTAAGTAAAGGCGGAAGAAATAAATATAGAATAAGTCTCAAATCATCCATATAAGATAAAGTGAGGAAATACTAAATACAACCCCATAGATCTAGTTTAATTCATACAAGAGCACTAACTAGATACTACAAGTTTGAAGGATGATAAAGTCTCATAATATGACTGTCTCGAAATAAGAGTAAGACAAGTAAGTATAGGAAAGAACATCCAGGCAGCGGCCGTCCTTGTGCTCACTCTGGAATGACTCTATAGCAGCCTTGCCAATCAACCACGAGGGAAAAGAGTGGAACCTATCTAATACTCTGCATCCATAAAAGAATGCAGCAAGCGTAGGTCAGTACAAAACAACGGTACTGGTAGGTATCATCGGCCGACTAAGTATAGATAACATAAATCAGACAATAAAGCAGGATAGGCAGATAAATCAACAAGTGTCAGTCCAAACACAATTAGAATCAAGTATCTGTCATCACCTAGGTCGAAACATCTAAACCCGAGTATGTCAAGTCTCAGTATATATACAATCTGAAATTCCAATAACAGAAGAACAACACTGAATCATCACAATATAATCCAAATGCAATGTGATAATGTATGAATGCAATGCAATGCCATGCAAATACTGTGTACACATGTACTCCGGACGAATATATCGACGTCTCAGTAGCACAACCCATAGGGGACACGCTAAGTCCATGTACTATGTCTCTCCGTATCAGACAACATAGAGACGACCTTTCCACCCTTCATGCATGCCGACCATCCCGTATCACAAAGTATAGAATGATCGCACAATTTGTATAAAACCTCCACATTTGACAGGGCAGTGAAGACGTGGCCTATGTTGTTTGAAATACTTGGGAGGTTTTATATGCAAGATGAGTGCTTAATGTATGATTCAAGTATGCAGATGACAATAATAAGATCTCTTATCACCCTTATTCCGCTCAGTACATGACCTCGGATCACGGACTCTCACATCACACAATCCACAATTTC
>NW_026713998.1:0-25116 GCF_029784015.1 Lycium ferocissimum | reverse complement strand
TGCATGCAAATACATATATACATATACCGTACCCGGCCCTCAGCGCGAGGGACTCGGTGGAATAGCGTGTCCCGCCCGCTAGCAGGGACTCGATACATCCCCGCCTCCATCCCCATCTCATCACATCATCATATATATACATATATAGCGTGTCCGCCCCTCTAGTGAGGGACTCGATGAATAATGCGATGGAATGTGCACGAACGCGTGTCCCGGGGGGTCTCGATGAAAGATGCCTTGATATGGCACGAGCGGTAGTGAGAAGCCATATGCACATAAAACATCATAGACTCGATGAAGTAGGTAGTCGACGTTCGAAAGTCAAAGCGGACATCATGTTAAGTTCTTTCAAAAACAAGTCGTTAGAACTATTCAAACGTAAACCTCGGGGCCCACGGATATGCATTAAACCAATCCGGCCCGTTCATGAAAGTTAAAGTCATTACATGTCATAGGATCGTTTGTGAGCGTATTAAAGCAATCCGGTTTTGTTTACGAAAGTTACGGACGTTTTTAGGCATAGGATCTTTAGGAACAAAATTCTCTATACAAAGTTTGAATTCCAAGCATACATAAGACTTAAGAACCATATGAAGTATGTTACATCATGGAGCAAATAACAATCATATACATACTTGGAATATAAGAGCGGAGTTACCCCATGCACAAATCATGTCATACCTTAATTGCGTCTAAGACATGCCAAAGAAGGAAAGAGTAAGCCTTACATACCTTAGTCGCTTCCTAAGTTAATCCGAACTTACGCCTCGACTTCTCACGATCTACAATAACGTCATTAAACATCAAACATTAGCCATAAGCACCAAAGGATTCAATTCCAAGCCATTACTTTTTCTACGAAAATTTCGGCAGCACTTCCCCTATAAATTGGACATCCCCGAGAATTCAACTCGGCCCAAATATCCAACAACAATACCAACAACCACATTAATAATATCAGTAGGCAATTCCAAACGCATTCTAACATTAATAGCTCCTTTCTACATAATTCGACGATATTCATTTATATTCAATTCAACTTCGTATATTCAAACTAATATCAACAATCGCATTTCATTTCTTCCAAACTCATAAACTACATCAACAATCCTCATGTTTACAACATTATTTCCATAGATTCAAGAAAGCATATTATAGTCACATTAGCTTCCAAACGGCTCATATGACTACAACTTTAATCTTGGATCATTAAGACTTCATTTTCCATCATAGAGTTCACAATACAACAATCAAATTATACTAAATAAAATTAGTCCTTCTTCTCCACACAAGGCAGCCACCATTCGGCCAACCCATCTCCACACACAACTTCATGAATTTTATTCATTTCAACACATCACATTATGCTCAAAACGTCCACAACAATATCAACCAAACGCCAAGTAGTTTAATTCATCGTTCTTATTCAACACAATACATATGCACGGCCACAACTCCCATACCCTATTTTCATGAACTCCATTCATTTCCACATTGCACAACATACACAAACATCTATAAAACATGTAAAGAAGATCAAAACTCACCTTCTTCCATTGACCTTTTCCTCTCGGCTAGGACTCCAAATCGCAACAACGAACGACTTTCTTGTTCTAACAACCACTCCACGTGATAGAGGACCTTCCATTTGGTAGAAAATCTTGAAGAGAAGAATTTTCCCATGATCACAATTGAAGAAATTTGGTTTCGGCCAGCCCTTGGGCACATTTTTCTCCTCTTCTTTTTTCTTCAAATTTCATGAAATTTCTAGAGATGAAATGTGATGAAAATGATGAACTTGGTCATCCATATATATATATATATATATATATATATATAAATGTGCACATGACCATGCACATGCTCCATGTCTTTTTCTTCTTCTTTTTTTTTCTTTTTCCTTTCCCTCCAAATTTCTTCAAATTTCTAGAATTTTCTTAAAGTAATAAAAGATGACTAATATGATCAACATGTCATCTAATTCCATATATATATTAAGCTTCCATGTGGCCATGGCCCACGCATATGTGGCCGGCCACATGGCCTAATATTTCATGAAATACCAACTTCCATCAATTCACTTTCCAACCCCAAATTTTCATTAATATCTCCATCCAATAAAATCACAAACGACTTGTACCTTAAAACAAAGTCGGAAAATAGTCTCGCCCATAATTTGTCGCAACTAACTTAAAATATTCCGACGTATGAAATGCGGGATATAACACACACCCTGCTCCGAACCTTTCTGGAGCTAAAGTATCTGGACCCCAACTCACGCGATCATTCCATTCTCTGAGGATCACCTCGCCGTTCTTGATCTTCTGCCCTGTGTGCTCAATGATGAATTTCTTAGGATTTCCCACCTGAGGCATCACTTGCCTCTTACCGAATTGCCTCAAAATTCGAGATGGATAATAAGGTCAGATTCCTTGAACCCCGGCTAATGGCACAAAAGGACAACTCTTGCCCCAAACTACCACATTTTCTTATATGAATTCAGGAAATATCCACTGGATTCTACTTTCAGTCAATTCTTTAAAGAAGCCGGCCCATGCCCCTTTGGACATGTAACCAAGATTCGGGTAATAGTTTGTAAGACGATCTACCCTGTTGTGATTGCTCAGATATTGAACTTCCTTAGCCATGTTGATGTGTTTGATAATCCACCACTGTAACAACATGTTACACCCTTGGAAGTATCGGAAACAATTCCGACATTTGTCCAAAGTCTAAAAAATGTCTGCCCGGATGATGGTGCTAAATCAAAGTACCTCGTTTCTTGATCCTTGGTTATACCATAGAAAATGGCATAGGCTAAGTAGATCACTCGGGTGTCTATGGTCATCGAATCGCCCTGTGGAAACACCATAATGCCCAACAACGCTATGGCGAACTCCAAGGGTCTAACAGCTTCCCAATCTTCTCTACTCTTGAACTCTCTCTGATACATATTATATCCGGTGGCATCTCTGAATCTCCGATGGATACAGAAAGGCTACACGGGGCGCTCGCACCCGAGTGGTGCGATCAATAAAGGCAGGAGCTTCATGATCCGGCGTGACCGGGCCTCGTGGAAACAATGTGTAGTGATGCGTTTTATTTGTGTTCTTAGACAGTTCCATTGTCGTCTATGGCATCCCTAATCTCCTCTAAGGTCAAAGTCAGCTCAATTTCGCCGAAGCAGAACGACATTTCCTTATCGTCCCAATGTCCGGCTAACACCTCTATTAATTTTGATCGACCTTTTATTGTCATGATAGCTGGTAGGTGACCTAGAGTGCAGCTAATTGTCTTCTTGTGAGCATCACCTAACCATGCCCACCAAACCCTCAATAGATCCGGAGCCTCGATGATTATGTCAAAGCGGATGCGGTCTTCCATCTACAAAACGGAACACCGTTAGGATTCCCCCATCCCCACATGATTAATGGTTCATCACATAGGCACTAAACATGCTTCCACATAGCACATAAATGAGATGCGGCGTTCTTCGGGTCATAGACCATCCGAACATGAGGTAGTCTCTCTTAATGAGCTTTACATGGGTCTGAGATACCCAAAGCTCGTCTAGGTATGAATGCTCTAGTTCAATAGGGATTTGGCTTAGCTCTATACTGGTTTTACTAGAGTGGTTTTTTGACAAAAGACCGGGAACCCGAACGGACAACTGGGGCAGAACCGTCAGGGCTATTGGACGACCACGAACCAACCCCGCCTCATAACGGTTGGAAAAGAAGTATTTTGGGTTTTTAGTGAAGGTACGACCGCGTGCTCCGCAAAGTCCCCTTTCAAACAAAATGTAAAATAAATGCCAGGAGTGGCGGAGTTATGATATGCACGCAATGATAGTTGATAATTGCAAGAAAGTAAACACATAAAAAGTTAAAGCAAATATACCAACATTATATTGGAACCCTTATGATTAGAACCTTTAAGTCCCTAGCGGAGTCGCCATCTGTGGCGGTTTGCATTTTCGCAGGCAGAGTTAGCGCTCAGAAAAGATACTTCGAAATCGTTGGTGCTCTTTCGGACTTTGTTTTAAAAGAGTCCCCACCTAATATTTAGGAAATTAGGAAAACCAGTTTTGAAGGGTTTATTCATACACCGTGAAAAAACCTTCTTAATCCAAAGTTCTAGGTAAGGGTTCTGGTGATCCCCTAGGAAAGGTGCTAGGCACCCTAGTATGAAGAATTCGTACTATATGGTTGACCTTGGAATTCCAATGTGTGAGTATTTGCATGAATCATTATTTGAAAAAAAAAGAATTGAATATATCCCCTTTATATATAGGGTATTTAGGTTCGAATTTATAATATCCACGTATAATTAGTTCCTTTTATATATATAAGGATAGTAGTTTTCTAGAAAAAGATGGAAAATTTATTTATTTGTTTTATTGATCTATGTTCTATTCATGCTTTACTCACACATGGTCTGGGTTAATCCGCTTAAGACGTTTTTAGAATACCCTTACCTAAATTTTTATAAATTAGGCGTAGCTTGGACTGTTTTGACCATTTTAAGAAGGAACTCTTCATATTTTGTTGCAACTGATTTTAAAAAGGGAAAACGATTATGTTTGTGGCCTAAAATCTTGTATATGTTCCCTTTACAAAACATACTTGCTATTTTTATTTTTTTTACAAAAGGCCTTAAATTTAGTTCCAAAAAATAAACTAAAATCGAGACTTGGACTTTAAAATCCATTTCGTTTTTGGGCTTTAGGATACTTTACTGAATTTCTTTAAAACATGGCACTAGTCCAGAAAAACCTTTTAATTCATGGGTTCATTGCTTAGAAAAATTAAATGGGTTTTGACCCAAAGAAATGTTTTATTTATTTAAAGAAACAACCCGTGTGGGCCTTGGCCAAAATATACCTCGTTTGGCCACTTACATTATGGGCCCTAGTCTCCTTTTATTAACCTCAGATTTTATGTAGAAAAAACAAACAGAATTTCCTAGCCCAAATGGTGACTTTATACAAATTCTTATTATTTTTTTTAAAAGACCAAACTGAAATGGTTTTGGCCGAAAAATATTCTTTAAAAATGTTCAGTTTTAAGGAAAAGACTCGGTTGGGTTTTGACCCAAAAACATTGCGTTTTTATTGGCTCATGACAAGAAAAGAGACATATTTTAACAGTTTTTTGAAAGATAAAAAGAAAATTTTCATTTAATGTATTTATATACTTAATTTGGTTCCACACATTATACCATATTTATTTAAAAACAGA
This sequence comes from Lycium ferocissimum, assembly GCF_029784015.1. Lineage (NCBI taxonomy): Eukaryota > Viridiplantae > Streptophyta > Magnoliopsida > Solanales > Solanaceae > Lycium > Lycium ferocissimum. The sequence continues at coordinate 19,876 of NW_026713998.1, read as the reverse complement.
CCTCTTTGGCTCCCTGCTTATTAAGAAAAAAAGTACTTTGTTTTCCATTTTTTATCTAAAAAGTCAGTACGCATTATTTCCAGATTTTTTCGAAAAAAAGGTTTGGGTGCGAAAGCCAATCTAAACGGCATAGGTACCGTTTGCCTAAGATGCCTAATTCACAATATAATGGTTCCAATAATATTTGTGGGTTTTACAAGTAAGGAATACAATACAATGAAGCACAATAGGAAAATATAATGAAGTAAAGTGAAATGGGGTGTACCAAACCCCAACCATTTTCACCCATAGTTGGGCCTTCATGTCATTTTTACCCATGACTGGGCCTTCAATGTATTAGCTTCCCTTTCTTCTTTTTGGAATCAAAGACACTTGAAAGAATTTTCCCTATTAGCCCAATAGGGTGGCTTGACTTCGGCACAAGTGGCCATGCAGTGGAGAGGAAAAAACAAAAGACCCCGGTTAGTTTATATTTTACTGTTCCTATCATTCACATGATATATGCACATAATATACACAACACAAGGCATTTAAAAAAAAAATGGGAAGGAAGCATGACTTGTTGTCCAAAGTATCACAAAGAAAAGAGTCAAATAAACCCCTCAGCTTACACTGCTACCTTGAATGAATGCAAATCATTGACTTCGTTATTTCTTAAGATATTATTATCTATTACTATGACTTAGGATATAAGGAGAGAATAGATCACCTTCCAAAACACATGTTGAACCCACATCAATGCACACAGAATCCACATAGGGACCTAAATCATGATCCTAACTTAACCAAATGTTAAAGAGTCTGTCATATATTATCATATCATCTCCATAAAATTCTTTTACCTTATTTTCCAGAAAAAAAGTGTTCTCTTTTAAAAACAACTTTTCCCTTTTCCAGTTTTATCACAATTTTCAAATCATTGTACATCATCCAACTAGCCCAACTCCTTTTCTTAAGACACATTTAAACAAATACAACAAAGCCAGGCTATCAGTCCTAGTGAACTACTAACAAGTGCACAAGAAGTTTCATCTTTTAGGATTCAATGAACTTAACAGAATGATAAGAAAACACCAAAAGTGCAAAGGTAGGAGGTTATACCCCCATAGGCTTGAGAGGGATGCCATGACAATCTTTTATTTGGGAGAAAAGATACTATGGGTCAAGCAATGCTTGGCCCTTTCTCAATCCTCTCCTAAGATATCTTTAAAAGGCCTTCACCATTTAGCCAAGTGGTTTTCAACCTCAACCCCTGATTTGATCTTTTATTACCTTTATCACATACCAAAATTTGGACAGTTTACAGATCAAAGACAAATGTTTTTCTCTTAAGTTCTCAAATACTGTTTTCTTCTTTTCTATTCCTTCATACTCTTCTTTTACTTAGACTAGCATCATAAGGTTTTCCTTTCGATCTGTTTCCATCTTTAAGCCTAGGCATCTTGAAAACCAGGGGTTATTATTATTACATCAACCACTTATACACAGAGGAAAGCAAAGAAAGAATTCATGTCTCAAGGCAAAAGCTTTAGTCCCCAAACTGTTCAGGACTTGGATAAATCAAAACCAAGCTGTTTCCTTTCATTCTTCTTTTAACACCTAAACTCATAAAATTGGAACACTTATGATCACTTGCCAAATTAAGACCCATACATGGATGAAAAGCACCAGAGATGCAAGAATATAACATATCAGTCCATTTTTTCATAATAAATTTACCCTTTAAGTAAAATAACTAATAGGGAAGGACCAACAAGAAGAAATCACAAATGAGAGAACAGACCTCTCTTTTATACACCATTTCATTCTATTTTTATACTTTTTTTTTTTAGTTTCAACATGATCATGACTAAGCTACAGGTTGATAGCCAACCTAATAGCCGGTTGTCAACTTGATTAACCCTAATTAGTCTTTAAATGAGGACTCAATCCTATAGTTCCTATAGTTAATCACTTCTTTCTATTTTCACTTTTCTCTTTTTTATCAAACTCTGCACATTTAGGAGTAGACTATTCCCAGGTGAAGGACTTGTAACATAAGCCAATAGAATAAGTTATGAACACCATGTGTATAGGCAACAAATTCAGTCAAGAAAACCACCCTTGAGCAAACCAAAAAGGGAAACAAAAATTCACACTCAAATGCCTTAATCATAATGGTCCTAGGATTTGCTATAAGTCATGGAAAATTAGCACACATTTGCCTCAAATCACAGGTGGTTACACATAGTCTAGCCTACATTAGATGATAACACAACCAGTACCATGAACAATCTACCAATCTATAAGCTGAAAATATGAACCTGATACTCCATTGTTTTAGTATTAATTAACAAACAAACAAACCATTGATTGGTCTTGTCTTACTCTATTCTAAGTGAGCAAGATCATTTAAGAGTAAGGGAAAGAAGAAATAAGGTAATCTACTGTTATATGTTCAGAGGTTCAGCAAACAGGTTTAAATTCTACCTAAGTGCTCATTTACCTATTTACTTTAAAAGAAAGGAAACACATCATGAGTTATGTTCAAACCAACTTGTCAAGTTCAAACAACGACAGTTAAGACTCTTGATAAAAAGACTTCACTTCACAATAGGGGCAGTTGATGATTGATTAAAAAAGTACGGACTTAACTGTAATCACAAGCACATACTACAAGCAAATCACCCATATTCATCTATATCAACACATAGATTGTCTCATCTTTTTTTTTTTTTTTTAAATAAGTTGAACTTCCTATGTTGACTCTACTTAGGATCATAATCAATAAACTAACAAAGCATTCAATAAAGAAGGAGAAAGGAAAGGGATTTTCAAAGTATTTCACACACACTTCTTTATGGTAAACATAGAACCTTAAGATCACATGAACAAACAAAAACCATTAAATGGTTCAAGCAGCTTACCTCTTAAATTAATTTCACCATAACCTTTACACTAATTTTTATTGTGTTTGTATTAAATAAAGCACATGTTAAGCATAGAACCAAATAAGGCATACTTAGCAAATAAGCACCATCAGACATATAAACATAGCTAAATTACAAATATACTTAAACTAGGCAGAATACTAAATAACAAAATGAAATGAATTAAGGTTTACCTTTTATGTGCACAGCTAAGAAAAGAACAGATTTGGGAGCCTCTGTGCTTCCAAACCTCAGCAACCCAGCCACACATACACGAAAAAACAAAAAATGAAGTAAGGAGAAAATATTTTAACTAACAAACCCCAACTATTCAGTCTAGGTTTTAAAATTCTTTTTTACTAAGAAGTTTTTTTTTCGAAAAATCTGAGTTTTTCAACTTCTTTTACTCTCAAATTTCTCTATATTTTTTGCTATTTTCTTACCTTCCAAACCTGTTCTTGTATGAGGGTTGGGGTTCTATTATAGAACCCCAAAAGTTCAACTGAAACCAAATAACCACGATGTGGGACAAAACCCCTTTCTTGCAATCAAACCCAATAGACAACAAATCGACGACCCAGATCTAAGGTAAGCCAACTTACGGTCAGATCTGACCCTTTTTGGGTCGATCTGACCCAACAAACGTAAACCAATAATAATAATGCAAGCAAAAAATAAACTTTAAAGCAAAGATAATGACGATTTTGACTAAAAATCTAAAAAACTGAGTAAAGTAAGGATTTGTTACCACATTTGGGCAAAAGAAATCGTGGAACCAAGTGAATCTTTGATATTTCACCACAAAGAGCGTACAAATGCTATGCATATCAGCATACACATGTAAAAATGCCCTTTTTGGCATGAGAGAGGCAGGGAAAACGTAGGCGGCTACTAGGGTTTCACGAGAAAGGAAAGAGAGAGAGAAGTCGGGTAGGGGTTTATTTTTTTTTAAAATTTAAATGAAATGAAGGGGCTCCGGGTGGGTGGGGGGGGGGTATACCTATCGTTAATTAATAATGAATTCGGCCGGGTCTCAGCCTGGCTTGGGCTGGACTCGATCCAAATTCCGAATTTAATTTAAATAGGACCTTAGGTTCATGTATACACCAAGTGTATATATATATATATATATATATATATATATATAAACCTGGTGTATACATTGGGTATATCTAATACCTAAAAACAAATAATTAGAAGGCAAAAGATATAAATTTACCCTTAAACTATACCCCAAAAGTCATTTTCACACTCAAACTATCCTGGCAACCCATTACACACCTAATATATGAAAAAGTGATATTTTTACTCCCTAATACAATATGACCAGTTGCACTAGGGGAGGGTGTACACACTCTCTCCCCACATCAATGCCACGTCAGTGCCACATCAAAAAATTCTCTATTTTTTAATTTTATATATTTTTCCTTTCCCCTCCTCCCCCACCCTCCCTTTCTTCTTCATCCCTACTCCCTTTCTTCTTCATCCCTACTCCCTTTCTTATTGCATAACCACCATTGTTTCCAATGAGCTTCAATATTTTACAGTGAGCTTCAATATTTTTCGGTGAGCTTCCATTTTTTCCAATCTTCTTCATTTTCCGGTCACCAAATTTGCATCTAATCTACCTATAAAATAATAATGATCTTCAATATTTTCTGGTGAGCTTCAATATTTTCCGATGAGCTTTCATTTTTTTCGATCTTCTTCATTTTCCGATCACCAAATTTGCATCTAATCTACTTATAAAATAAAATGGGAAATATTGAAGAAATTTGCATCAAATGAGAATTTTTTTTCATTGTTGTCAAACAATGAAGAAATTGCACGAACTGCCCTTCAAATGGGCAATGAAGAAATTGCACGCACTGCCCTTCAAATGGGGAACAATGAAGAAATTGCACGAACTGCCCTTCAAATGGGCAATGAAGAAATTGCGCGAACTTCCCTTCAAATGGGCAACAATGAAGAAATTACAAGAACTGCCCTTTGGGGCGTGGCAAGAAGGTGGAGGAGAAGGGGGTGGGGTTGGGGGTGGTGGGAATGTGGAGGAGAAGGGGGAGGGGTTGGGGGAATGGTTGAATAAAGAAGATGAAGTTGCAAAAAAAAAAAAAATTATAATAATTTTAAAAAAAAATTGATCTCACTCTCCTATTATTTAAATATAATTTTTTTTATGACACATCAGCTCTGGAGAGGTAAAAAAAATATCACTTTTAAATATATTAGGGAGAGGTAGTTAGACAGGACATGGTGGAGTTTCAGCTTACCGAGGACATGACCTTAGATAGGAGGTTGTGGAGGACTCAGGTTAGGATAGAAGGTTAGGAGGTAGTCTCACTTACTTCTTTCGACCCAGTAGTTGTAGTTTGCTCATTCATTTATTTCCATCTGATTTCTGCTTATATTGTTGGGTCTTGTACTTCAAGTATCTTATTTGTTTATGGTAGCTACTGTTTATCATGACTCTCTCACTTTTGTTGCTTCTCGTTTTCATATTGTTTTGTTATGCTTGTCCTTATCGGACCTTTTGTCTTGTTCTCTCTTAAGCCGAGGCTATTTCGAAAACAGCCTCCTCACCTTGAAAGGTGAGAGTAAGGTCTGCGTACACTCTATCCTCCCCAGTCCCCACATTGTGGGAATTTACTGGGTATGTTGTTGTTGTAATGGGTCGCTAGGATAGTTTAAGTGTGAAAATGACTTTTGGAGTATAGTTTAAGGGTCAATTTATGTCTTTTTCCATAATTACAAAGAAAATTAAAATTGGCGAAAATTTTAATTACGGGAAAAATTAGGCCGTAATTATTTTATTAAAATAATTTTAAAAAGTCGGTCAAATTGTTAATGGGCCTAAAATGGCCTTAATTAATTAGCCTAGAATAATTATTTCAATTATGGCCTTTTTAACAATTTTTGGAAATTAAATTAAACCTATTATTTCAAATAAAATGTTAACAGGTTGAATTTGCAAAACAATTCTAATTTCTTTAGATTATGAACTGACTAAATTAATTATGGCCAAGGCAAAAAATATATTTATATAAAAGGATCAATTTGCAGTAATTATCACTTAATTAATTAATTAGCCTAATTAAAACACTTAAGGGAAATTATGCCTATTTTGACAAATCATGCAGATTATATATAAATCAGAAGTTTAAAATGTTAAATAGTTAATTACTTAAATTATTCAAACTTTCAAAGATAAAATAAAAAGGAAAGAAGTATTTGCAAAATAATTTTAAATAATTAAATAAGAACCCTTCTTCTATCTCTCTTTTTCTTTTTAATTAAATTTAACAAAATCTCATAAAATATCATGAAATTGCTCATTAATCTCTAAATAAAATTTATGATGCATGAAAATCCCTTTTTGTTAATTAAGGGGAAGACATATTGACCTGGACAATTTATAAAAATCATTTAAGGATTTTAAAAAAACTCAGCTAATTTATTTATTATCCGGGGACTCTGAGTGACTGAAAAAAATTACGGGAGGTCAAAAATTAGGTGCCAACAATATGTATATGTATATGCATATGCATCTGCATGTAATACCGATATGGATTGACAAGTTAGATTTCACCCGATGATTAAAGAGGAAAGCTTTTAAGTCATTATGGGCTAGCCCTACAGACCTTAGCGATGCCTCGAAACAATAGACGGAAAAGAATATGTGTACTAAAGCTCCTTGCTTGGTAGTTTGTTAAACATATGACTACAGCTACGTTATGCATCATAGCTCAGGTTGTTTATCCTGGAACTTACCAGAATGGTGGCACGATAAAAGTTTACCATTATTGATACAAAGGGAAGTGAGAAGTATATAAAGGAAGAGAACAAGACTGTGGTAATGAAAATGAGATAAGATTGATCAATGAAACAAAAGAACGACAAGTGATGAATGTCGGATATGTGTGATATGTATGATCAGAAAAAGAAGAATGTGTTAAAGACACAGAAGGAAAAGTACAATAGAGGCGAATAAAAAGAACGTCCACTAGTAATAGTAACCCGATAAGCAGAGTACGAGAGAGAATCACACTTTGTGGATATCCCGGTACTAAGCGAGAATGTTACTGGATGTTATGGGATGATTGAGGTTTCGGATTGTACCATAAGTAACATGTGATTAATTTGATTATGACGAGAGATATGGGATTATTTGATGAGTAAAATACCTTATGCACAAAGAAGAAAGTGACTCTACGTCTATACTATATGACAACTCCCCAAGGGATTCCAGAAGGACCGCTTATTATCACGTAACTAATACATTGGACTATCAGAGAAGAATGCGCCTATGCAAAGGTGAATTGATCGGAGAAGATTATGGAATAATTAATTTTGAGTTTTAAATCACAATTTTACTAAATAAAATTCAAAGGTATTCTTGATTATGCTTATGGTTATGGCATTACTAACGGAATCACTCGCACAAAGAAATGAGAAGCAGGACAAGAAAACGAATGCTGCATAATTTTGAATGATCAGTGGATTGATATTATATGCTTATAGAGATGGTAACAAATGGAATTACATCCCAGGCAAGCTATGTGGAAGCATTTTAAGAAGAGATCAGTAAGAAAAAGAAGGGGGGGGGGGGGGCAGATCAAGAAATGGCAAGTTTATGATTGATGCGGTAAAGGGAAAATGGACTAGTTATGGGCTATGTTTAATAAAGGTGACTAATGCATAATATAACCTATATCAAAATGAAATTGTGGGAAGAGGTATCATCACAAAGGCATCTATCATACGGTTTATTGATTGTAGGAATCAGACGACGATACGGGAATTAACCTTCGACATTATGAGGCAAAATGACATGCGGAGCAATGGGGGTGAGATAATAAAAGGTGTGGGTTGCAAGACGAGATTGGGGGGGTGTAACGGTTCGTATTTACTCGGGCACATAAAAGATGCTACGAACTTGTTGGTGCTCTTTCAGACTTTGTTTTTAAAAGAGTCGTTACCTAATTTTTAGGAAATTAGGAAAATCGAGGGTGAAGGGTTTATTCAAATACCGTGAAAAATCCTTCATAATCCAGAGTTCTAGGTAAGGGTTCTGATGATCTCCTGGGAAAAGTGTTAGGCACCCCAGTATTAAGGATCCGTACTATATGGTTGACCTTCGAATTCCAATGTATGAGTATTTGCATGAACTGTTTATTTAGTGTTTATTCCCGCAAAAATCTTGTCATTTGCATGTCATTTTGAGAAAAAAAAGAGTTTGAACATGTTCCCTTTATATATAGGGTACATAGATTTGGATTTATAATATCCGGATAAAATAATCTCCCTTTGTATATAAGAATGATATATTTTGTTTGTAAAGTGAGTATAAAAGTTGCCATCCTTTTACACATGTTATTTATAAAGAATATAAAATTGTTATGTTTTGGGTGCGTAATTTCGTCCATACTCAACTCATACTTTGTTTGGATCGATCTGTTTAATACGTTTGGAGTGCCTTATCTAAGAGCTCGCATCTACGAATGTTTTGGTTTTAAAATACACGTCTTTTGTTATAAGTCTCATTAGTATCGGATTGGGGCACGAGTGGACTTTGGCCCAAAATTCCCTTTTTTGTTTTTACTGAACTCGGCCAGTTTTGGCCTTAATCTTTTTTCTAAAGAAAATCAGTGGGGCTTTTGGCCCAACACTTTGCTAGATTTTATTATTATTCTGATCCAAAAAAACATTTATCCTCGGCCTTAATTTGAAAACAAAACTTAGTTTAATTTTTATAAAAAAATATGAGCCTTGGTTTTAAAACTCAGTCCGTTTTCTTAATAACGTGGCAATACTTGTGATTTTGAAATATCTCTTGTTTTTATTGACTTAAACCGTGTCAAAATAGTTTGGCTGATCATCCATTTAATTTTGACAAAAATTGTTACGCTAAATCCGGTTTTGAGAAAAGGTTTGGGGGACCTAAAGTCGATTACCGTTGTCCTAAGATGTCTAATTCTAATCATAAATGATTCCAATTTAAGGTGAGTTTTTACAAGTGTACAAATACAATTAATATGAAATTATAAACAAAATGAGAACGCAAGTAATTAAATAAAGGGAAGGGGATGGCTAGGGGCGTACCAAGCCCCTAGTTAACCATTTTCACCCATGGCTAGACCTTCTACACATTCTCTTTTTGATAGCAACTTCCCTTTTATTTTTTCTCAGACTCGATGAATATTATAGAAATAGCCTGTTGGGCCTTGGCCCAACAGGTTGGCTTTAGACCCCGCCCAAGTGGCCATGTGGTAGAGGAGAGGGGAAAAGGAAAAAGGATCCGGTTAGTTTAAGGATACTGAACTTATCATGCTTATATTTATACAAAAGCACATGTATCAAATATGTATATATGTATCAAAAAAATTCACAAGTCAATAAAGTAAGCTAGCTATGTATGTATATACATGTATTCTACGAGGCTCCACTGGCAGGTATTTTTTGATAATAAGGGGAGGGGAGAGTCGTCGCCCCCCGTATTCCTGATGCCGCACAAGTTCCAAGGGATTTCATGAACCCCAGGCATGGCTGGGCACCGGGGGAAAGTGTCACGACCCAACCGGAGGGCCATGACGGGTACCCAGAGCTGACCTACCGAGCACCACCTAACATATTTCTCATATTCATACCTAGGTGGACCATATGGCTAACTAATAAATATCATAATGCATAAGGGCATAAGCTCCAAGATAAAACACATCTATATAAACATCATAAACTATGTCATATGTACAAGCCGACGAGCATGTTAAAATGATATACAAGATAGGAACCAATGGGGTTACTGAACATCTAGCCATACACCTCTGTCTACGAGCCTCTACAAAGAGTACAAAAATTGTAGGGACAGGTGCGGACCCCGCCATGCCCATATGTACACAAAAGAATAATACCGCTAGACTGCAGCTCTGAAGCAAATGGAGCGCTCCTGAGAAGTCGCTGATGAAGCTCCTAAGGGTTCGATCCATCTCCCTACCTACCTGTAGGCATTAACACAGAGTCCACAATCAAAAGGACGTCAGTACAAATAATGTACTGAGTATGTAAGGCATAAATAACAACATAATAAAGATGTGGAAAGTAGCATGAGGTAAAGAGATAACCTGTACATCTGGATGCCTCTTAAGGCGAATATCATGCATGCTTAGCTTTAAAAAAACATTTTTATACAGAAATATATATATATATATATATACATACACACTCTAGAACGGCGCGGTGTGAGAAAGTACATACATATATATAAAGCATGCATGAGAGCCCAAATAAAAGCTATAAATCTATCGGAGTGACGTAAGGTCAGAATACCTCCGATTTCTATTATGGAATCATCATTATCGTTATATCTCACCTTGAAAGAACAACTACCATAAGGTGAGATAAAAAACAATGAATAAAATCAATAATCATGGAACAAGCTCAATAACATCATAGGAACATCAAGAACCATAAGCTTTGGTATCTCTTGAAATGAACTCATCATCATCAAGAAGAACATCTAACAATGATATCATATAAACCTTGAGAATCATGAGTTTCTAGCATCTTTAGGAATAAGGATATTATGGATATTGAGGATTTCATGTATAGGTTCACAAAAAATGAGTCATGCCTTAAGAAAGAAAGGGTTTTCCTTAACATATCTTTGCGTCTCCTCAACTACCTAACGTTCTTTTCCCAAGCTCGCAAATCTACATTAAAAAGAAGTCGTTTTAGAGTTAGGTCTTGAAAATACTTATAAGCTCAAACAAGAGTAATTGTGAGCTAACGGAATGTGGGCAAAACTTCCCCTATTTTATTGACTTCCACCAAATTCCAAATCAACTCCCAACAACAATAACATCAATAACTCCATAATTAGGAAGTTATATACAATTTACACCTAAAACAATCCAAAACTTCTTTCCAAGTTTCATTCACAACCAACAATTACAACACAAAGTCCCATACCCTTTCCTACCACAATTTCCTTTACTTTTATGACTTACTAATCTTCAAATCAACTCAATATAGGAAATAAAAAGAGAGCGTACCTCAACCTTGAAGAACCCTAGCTCCCAAACTTTTTTTCAACCCAAGGCCACTATAAAAATTAACTTAGGAGCAAAGATCATCATAACCCATGGACTAGCTTAGGGTTTCAAAGCTTGATTCTTACTTGAATATGGCTTAAGAAAAGTATGGATATATATATATATATATATATAGAGAGAGAGAGAGAGAGAGAGAGAGAGAGAGGGTAGAGAGAGCTTTAAAGGTATAGAAATTTTTGATTTTTGGTATAACAAATGATCCAAGTCGTGGCCTTTTAATATATATAGGAGAGAGAAAATTTCCACCGACTGCGGTTCGACGGCAAGGTCGACATGTCGACGGTTCGTCGACTCGCCACTGTCGACCTGTGGGAGCCTCTGAATCTCTCAGAGTTTTTCAATGGGAAGGTCGACAACCTGTCGACCAGTCGACGGTCCGTCGACTTGACCGTCGAATTACTCTATTGTAGAACACAAATTTTTTTGGTTTATTTTGCCTCCAATCTTCCGATAGTTACTGTACACAACTTAAACTCCCGCATATGTGGAATAATTATGTAGAATCTTATTATAGCCTTGACAACAATCCCACTTACTAACTTCACGTCGACTATCTTATGGCGAAACTAAGCATATGAAATATGGGGTATAACATCCTCCCCCCAACGCCCCCCCAGGAATATTTGTCTTCGAATGTTAATCTCTTAGGGATTCTACAAAAATTTTGCTAGAGTTTCCCCTGTAACTGTACCACTGCCATCCTCTCACAATAACCCAAAATATACAATGCCTCATAGGGCTATAATCAACAACTATAATAACAGCCCCACACGACCAAGAAATAATAAAAAGAAAGCATTACGCACCTGCAAACAATGCTGTCTCTGTCTGAACCTCCTCTGGTAGTGGAAACAAATGTGGATACCTAGACTTCATGTTTTCTTCAGCTTCCCAAGTCATTTCTTCCTTATTTCTGTTTCTCCACAAAACTTTAACTGAAGCTACATTTTTGGTCCTTAATCTCTGAACTTGTCTATCTAGGATAGCAACGGGAACCTCTTCGTAAGATAGTTGCTCGGTGATCTGAACATCGTCTACAGGTAAAACTCTGGAAGGATCTCCCATACATTTGTGAAGCATCTATACATAGAAAATTGGGTGGACTGTCTCCAAGTCTGGAGGTAGATCTAACTCATAGGCTACTTGGCCCAACTTTGCGCACAATCCTATATGGTCCAATGTATAGAGGGCTAAGCTTACCCTTCTTACCAAATCTCATAACGCCTTTCATCGGTGACACCTTCAAGAATACCTAGTCATTGACTTGGAACTCTAAATCTCGTCGGCGATTGTCCGCATAGGACTTTTGTCGACTTTGAGCGGCTAACAATCGGTATTGAATAAGCATAATTTTCTCCACTGCTTGCTGGATCAAGTCTGGCCCTAATAATTTATTCTCTCCCACTTCGAACCATCCGATTTGTGATCTACACTTTCGCCCATATAAAGCTTCATACGGGGCCATCTTAACACTAGAGTGATAACTGTTGTTGTATGCAAACTCAATAACTAGAAAATGATCCTCCCAGCTACCTTCAAAGTCTAACACACATGCTCTCAGCATATCTTCGAGGGTCTGAATAGTATGCTCAGCTTGTCCATCAGTCTGGGGGTGAAATGTTGTGCTAAGACTCAGCTGAGTCTCCAAACCATCTTGAAATGACTTCCAGAAATTAGCTATAAACTATTCTCCTCGATTAGAGTAATAGCTATTGGAACACCATGGTGTCGTACTATCTATTTGATATAAAGCTTTGCATAATCTTCAGCTGAGTACGTAGTTCTAACAGGCAGAAAATGAGCTGATTTTGTGAGTCTATCCATAATCACCCATATAGAATCGTACTTACGCTGAGAAGGAGGTAAGACTATAATGAAATCCATATTAATTGCTTCCCATTTCCAAGTCAGAATCTCCATAGCTTGCAGCAATCCTCCAAGCTTCTGATGCTCGATCTTTACCTGTTGACAGTTAGGACATTGAGCTACGAATTCTGCTATGTCTTTCTTCATTCCATCCCACCAATAAATTGACTTAATATCATGATATATCTTCGTCACTCGTGGATGAATAGAATAACGGGAACAATGGGCTTCCCCCAAAATATATTGACGTAACCCTGCAACATCGAGAACACATAATCTGTCTCAATATCCAAGAACTCCATCAGCTGAAATTCCAAATGGTGACTTTTTCTTCTGAGGGAATGTATTTCTATAGTGAATTAACATGGGATCTTCATACTGGTGCTCTTTCACCTCAACTACCAAAGACGAGACAGCTGAATTCTAAATAGTAACTCCCGTATGGCCTGAGTCCACCAAATGAACTCCTAGATTGGTTAGGTGTTGAAGCTCACGAGCTAACTCCCTTTTCTCTGGCTGAACATCACATAAACTGCCTATGGATTTATGGCTAAGAGCATCAGCTACTGCATTCACCTTTCCAGGGTGATATAAAATGTTAACATCATAATCTTTCAATAGCTCCAACCATCGCCTTTGCCGCAGATTCAACTCCATTTGCTTGAAAATATACTAGAGACTCTTATGATCTGTGTAGATATCAACATGGATGCCATAAAAATAATGCCTCCATATCTTCAATGCATGAATCACTACAGCCAACTCTAGATCATGGGTCGTGTAGTTTTTCTCATGCTTCCGCAACTGCCTTGAAGTATAAGCAATCACTTTACCATGATGCATCAACATAACCTAATCCAATGCCTGAGGCATCACAGTAGACAACATAACCCTTCGACCCTTTAGAAAGTGTTAGAACTGGGGCCGAAGTCAATCAGTTCTTCAACTCTTGAAAACTGCGCTCACAAGCATCCGTCCATTGAAATTTTGCTGCTTTCTGAGTCAGCTTTGTTAGTGGTGCAGAAATGGAAGAGAAACCTTCTACAAATCTTCTGTAATATCCTGCAAAACCCAGAAAACTACGAACTTCAGTAGGCGTTGTAGGCCTTGGCCAAGTCTTCACGTCTTCAATCTTCTGGGTGTCCACACGAATACCATCAGCTGAAATAATTTGACCCAAAAAGTCACGAAATTCAACCAGAATTCACATTTTGAGAACCTTGCATATAACTTTCGAGCTTGAAGAACTCTAAGAACGACAGGTAAATGATCCACATGTTCCGCCACAGATCGAGAATATAATAGAATAGCATCGATGAATACAATCACAAATGAATCCAAGAAAGGCCTGAATACACTGTTCATCAAATCCATGAATACCGCTGGAGCGTTAGTCAACCCGAACGACATTACCCGAAATTCAAAGTGACCATATCTGGTTCTGAAGGCCGTCTTCGGGATATCTTTCTCCCTAACTCTCACCTGGTGGTACCCCGATCTCAAGTCTATCTTTGAGAACCATTTGGTACCCTGCAGCTGATCAAATAAAACATCGATTCTTGGAAGGGGGTACTTATTCTTTATCGTCACCTTATTCAATTGCCTCTAGTCGATACACATCCGTAAGGAGTCATCTTTCTTCTTTACAAATAATACGGGTGCTCCCCACGGTGATGAACTACGCCTACTAAAACCTTTTTCGAGTAAATCCTTTAGTTGCTCTTTTAATTCTTTCAATTCTGCAGGAGCCATTCTATAAGGAGGGATAAATATTGGCTTAGTATCCGGCAACACATTAATGGAAAAATCAATCTCCTGTTTTGGTGGAAGAAGTGGAAGTTTGTTCGGAAACACATCTGGAAACTCATTCACTATTGGAATGGATTGAAGAGTTGGTGGCTTTGCCTCTATATCCCGAACCCGAACTAGATGACAAATACATCCCTTAGCAATCATCTTTCTTGCCTTGAGATAAGACATAAACCTACCCTTTGGAGATACTGTATTACCCTTCCATTCTAGAACTGGCTCTCTTGGAAACTGGAAACGAACCATATTCGTTCTACATTCGACATTTGCATAACAAGAAGCCAACCAATCCATTCCCATAATGACATCAAAATCTATCATATTGAGCTCAATCAGATCTTCAATGATACGATGATCACAAACTATAACCACACAATTTCTATACACCCGACTGGCTACAACAGGGTCACCAACGGGTGTAGACACCTCAAAAGGTTTAATCGACTCATGTTTCACCCCAATTAGGCCGGAAATATAAGGAGTAATATATGACAATGTAGACCCTGG
Source organism: Lycium ferocissimum (assembly GCF_029784015.1). Lineage (NCBI taxonomy): Eukaryota > Viridiplantae > Streptophyta > Magnoliopsida > Solanales > Solanaceae > Lycium > Lycium ferocissimum. The sequence goes on along the minus strand of NW_026713998.1, from coordinate 4,677 downwards.
ATCAATCAATGCATATATGTCATGAGAAGATACTAATAATATTCCTATAACTACATTAAGGGAAGACTCAAGATCCTGTTGCCCAGCTAGTGCATAGATACGGTTCTGAGTACTGCTCGAACTAGATGCTCTCCCTCTACCTCTACCACGGCCTGCCGGTGTATGTAAACTCTGACCTAGAGGGCGCACCGATGATGAAGAACCAACTGCTGATCCTGTGGGCTGAACTATACCTTTGCCACCTCTCGACGGATAATCACGCACCATATGACTTGTCTGACCATAGGCATAACAAGCGTCTGAACCTAGGCAGCACTGTCCCGAATGTAACCTACCACATTGAGTGCACCGTGGGTGGTGGTCTAATCTAACCGGGGTTACCCCTGTACTGAGAACCCAGAGCTCTGGAACTCTGACCTGGTCCGGAATAAATAGGGCGATCAAATCTCTTGCCTGCAAACCGCGGAGGTGCACTAGCTGCTGAATAACCAGATCATTTGGAATACTGCTGTCTCTGACTCCCACCGAACTCGCTGACGACACCTGAGGATCTATCCCTCTTACTATAACCCCTACCATACTCTCACTCACTCCTTCATTGTGGCTATCGTTCTTCCAAATTCTGTTCATGGGCTTGAATACGAGAAATATACATGCCCTCCTGAAGCGAGGCCGTCAAACAATCATCAATCAAATATGCCCCCAAACTATTCACAAACCGATGGACACGATCCCCCATATCAGCTACCATAGCTGGACCATACCTGGCCAAGGAATTAAAACAAAGACTATATTCTCGAGCACTCATATTTCCTTGTCTGAGGTTTAGGAATCAATCAGCTCTAGCCCGTCGTACCTTTGGCAGCAACTAGTGCCGGAGAAAAGCATTTACAAACTCTTGCCATATCGGTGGAGGTGCATGTACCCCTCTAGAAGATATCCGGTACTATACCAGTGAACCACCACACCTCACAATCTATAAGAGGCCAACTCCACTGACTGAATGTCAGAAGCATGCATTACCCGCAATGTCCTTAACATCTCATCTATGAAGTTCTGTGGGTCCTTGTCCGGTTTTGACCAAATTCTAGAGGGTCCAGACTAGTAAAGTCATGGACTTTAGTGCTAATAGCTCTATCACCATGACCCGTACCTTGCCACTGGGCCTGAGTGGCTACTAACTGAGTCGGCAACTGAATAGCCTCCCTTATCTCCTGGCCTGAGGCATTCGGTGAAGGGACTGAGGGTGCTGGAGCTGAGGCTCCTCTATGCTCCTTTGGAGTTGGTGGAGAATGAGAAGACCGAGATGGAATCTCATTCAGGGACTCGCCCTCCTCTATATCTGTAGGTGGTACCCGCTCAGTCCTTCTGCCACTGATTTACCCTTTAAGCCACTGTAGCTTTTTTTCTTCACCGGCATCGCTGAAATCATATCACACGATTAGGAGAAAGAGAACTTTTATAACGTGGCTCTATCACATGATCAAAGAGGAGAAACAAAGGTGAATCATTCCTAAATGCCCCGCAACCTCTATTTATAAGTGCGGCGCGCTTCACACCCATAAACAAGATTCTACCGGACACGACTCGTAGACACACCCTAGGACGAATTGCTCTGATGCCACTTTTTTCACGACCCAATTAGAGGGCCATGACGGGTACACGGAGCTGACCTACCAAGCACCACCTAACATATTTCTCATATTCATACCTAGGTGGACCACATGGCTAACTTATAAATATCATAATCCATAAGGGCATAAGCTCCAAGATAAAACACATCTACATAAACATCATAAACTATGTCATATGTACAAGCCAACACGGCTGTCAAAATGATATACAAGACAGGAACCAATGGGGTTACTGAACATCTAGCCATACATATCTGTCTACGAGCCTCTACAAAGAGTACAAAAATTGTAGGGACAGAACCGGACCCCGCCATGCCCATATGTACACAAAAGAATAATACCGCTAGACTCGGCAGCCTTTCCTTCGAAGCAAATGGAGCGCCCCGAGAAGTCGCCGATGAAGCGCCCAAGGGTTCGATCCTCGTCTACCGCCTACCCTCGCGGACATTAACACAGAGTCCACGAGTAAAAGGACGCGCACGAATAATGTACTGAGTATGTAAGGCATAAATAAAAACATAATAAAGATGTGGAAAGTAGCACGAGGTAAAGAGATAACCTGTACATCTGGATGCCTTTTAAGGCGAATGTCATGCATGCTTAGCTTTTAAAAAAAACATTATATATATATAGCTGCGGAACGTGCAACCCCATCCATATATCATATTATCCCGCGTTCGGGGTATCACATAACGTATTCAAAGGCAGCAGGTGTGCACATCTACGTGTCGCTTGGCCGACTATAGCGCGGTTCGTGTATAAGACATACATATATATAAAGCATGCATGAGAGCCTAAATAAAAGCTATAAATCTATCGGAGTGACGTAAGGTCGGTAAACCTCCGATTTCTATTATGGAATCATTATCATCGCTATATCTCACCTTGAAAGAACAACTGCCATAAGGTGAGATCAACAACAATGAATAAAATCAATAATCATGGAACAAGCTCAATAATATCATAGGAACATCAAGAACCATAAGCTTTGTATCTTCGAAATGAACTCATCATTATCAAGAAGAACATCTAACAATGATATCATAAAACCTTGAGAATCATGAGTTTCTAGCATATTTAGAATAAGGATAGTATGATATCAGGATGTCCCGTATAGGTTCACAACAACGGAATCATGCCTCAAGAAAGAAAGGGTTAGCCTTAACATAACTTTGTGTCTCGTTAACTACCTGACGTTCTTTTCCCAAGCTCGCAAATCTACATTAAAAAGAAGTCGTTCTAGAGTTAGGTCTTGAAAATACTTATAAGCACAAGCTAGAGTAATTGGTGAGCTAACGGAATGTGGGCAACACTTCCCCTATTTTATTGAGTTCCACCAAATTCCAAATCAATTCCCAACAACAACAACATCAACAACTCCATAATTAGGAAGTTATATACAATTTACACCTAAAACAATCCAAAACTTCCTTCCAAGTTTCATTCACAACCAACATTACAACACAAAGTCCCATACCTTTGCCTACCACAATTTCCTTTACTTTTATGATTTACTAATCTCCAAATCAACTCAATATAGGAAATAAAGAGAGAGCGTACCTCAAACTCGAAGAACCCTAGCTCCCCAACTTTGTTTCAACCCAAAACCACCATAAAAATTAACTTAGGAGCAAAGATGATCATCACCCATGGACTAGCTTAGGGTTTCAACGCTTGATTCTTACTTGAATTTGGCTAAAGAGGTGTATGGATATATAGAGAGGGTAGAGAGAGAGAGAGAGAGCTTGAAAGGTCTAGAAATTTTTTATTTTTGGTACAACAAATTATCCAAGTCGTGGCCTTTCAATATATATAGGAGAGAGAAAATTTCCACCAACTGCGGTTTGTCACCACCGTCGACCTGTGGGAGCCTTTGAATCTCTCAGTGTGTTTCAACGGGAAGGTCGACAACCTGTCGACCAGTCGACTGTCCGTCGAATTACTCTGCTGCAAAACACAGATTTTTCTGGTTTATTTCTCCTCCAATCTTCCAATACTAGCCATACACAACTTAAACTCCCACATATGTGGGATAATTATGTAGAAACTTATTATAACCTTGACAACAACCCCACTTACTAACTTCACGTCGGCTATCTTACTGCCGATACTCAAGATATAACTACAAGGTGGTATAGCAAGAAGGCTAAAACTCGGCCCCACCCCAAATTACCTCAATCCCCATCAATTTAGTCACAAGAAAATAGGCAGATCCCTGGACCACAACATAACATAGCTAGTCGTGTATATAAACACGCTGCAGCCAGAAGCAGGCTGGCTTTAATGAGAATAATATGAACATGTGCAAGTCAAGAATATATGACCAAATATCAATCAAGCAAAATTTTAGGACACAGACTTGAAGCAGCTAGAGCAGAACCAAACGCACAACATGGAAGGAACCTAAAACAAGCTAAAATGAACAGAAACAAAAGACCAAAGTATGCAAGTCATGGAGAAGTAACACAAAAAGCCGCAAAGACACCAATGTAATGGTAAATAAGGCAAAGGAACAAGGCAGCGATCCTCGGACGAGACAAAGATAGACTATGGTATACAAGTGTAAGGTGGAAAAAAGTAAGAAATCAAACCGCATACCCATAAGGGACACACACAAACTGTAGCACACAAAAGAGGTAAGAAAGTACTAAAGCACACAACCATGAAGTGGTTAAAGTAGGTTACACCTTGCAGATGAGAGGCACACAAGGCAAGTTAAGGTGGGTGGTCATAACAGGGATGGAGGCAGGACTAGGACCCCTCCTGTGTCTAAGTTATGTATAAAACATGGGATCATATAGAGGTGGTTAATACAGCTAGGACAATCAGATAAGACATAGACAAGACAAGTTGACATCCCAGTTTCACACTTCTACCAATCCCTTCCCTTTGTGTCTGACTCAAACACATATGCGCTCTTGCTCTTTATTTAGTCAGGTCATCAATCACTCCTAACACTCAATCAATTTCCTATCAGTCAGGGGGAATCCCTATAATCCCAATTTTTATAAAAAAATACAACCCCACGGCCCTAGAAAAAGGG
>NW_026713997.1:0-25572 GCF_029784015.1 Lycium ferocissimum | reverse complement strand
TTTAAATGACCCGGGTATGTATGACACCGAACCTTCATGGTCGGGTATGGTACTACTATATATGTATGCGTATGTATGGAAGGTTCTCATTAGAAAAAGGGTAAGTAAGTGTGATGAATGTCTCAAGAGATATAAATGGCTTTTCTACATCGTGTTATCCTTCGTGTTTTATCATATTACTACTTATGCTTTACATACTCAGTACATTGTTCGTATTGACGTCCTTTTGTTTGTGGACGCTGCATTCTTGCCCGTAGGTGGATTGGGAGACAGATTAGACCCTTAGGCTGCTTATTCAGAGACTGCTTAGAGGAAGTTCCATTTGATTTGGAGCTGCAGCTGTTGGTACTATTCTTTTGTTTACATATATAGGCATGGCGGGGTCTTGTCCCATCTTTATGATGTTACATACTCTTTCTAGAGGCTCATACACAGTTGTGTATAGCTAGATGTCTCTTAGCCTTGTCGGCTCATATTTTTGTATATCATTTTGTTAGCCTTGGTGCAGGTATATGTATATAGGCATAGTTGATGATGTTGATATAAAAGTGCCTTAGCCCGATGATATTTGTATTATTGATGCATAGGAATTGCGAGTTAGCCATGTGGCTCACCTATATATGATTGTGAAAGTATGATGAAAGGTACCTGGTGGGTTAACTCCGAGTGCCCGTCATGGCCCTCTGGTTGGGTTGTGACAATTAGTTAGCATTTCATTTTGTCCTATCTGATTTTATTTTGAAATCTAGATAAGGTACGAATCTTTCATGCAAATTATTATACCCCATTTTAACCGGGTTAAATTAAGATACAACATATTGGTGATTCCCAATTAATTATGCAAAGAGTTGCCACCTAATTATTTTTTAAGGTGAATTAGGACACCTAAAATAATGCCAAATTAACTATGTTTAAAGGTCCGCTTCACTTATGATTCTAGGTAAGGGTTCTAAATATCCTAAAGGGAAGGTGTTAAGCATCCTTTAAGATCCATTAAAATATGGTTAACTGGCCAAACTTAGGTGAATTAATTAGGCTTTGGAAGGTCGTTAAAACATAAGTGATAAAGCATTTCGTATAAAAGCTAATATATTAAACCTTCTCTCACTTGACAAAAACAACTCCGCTTTGGGATTTAAAAATACTTGACTCTTAAAAGAATTCTTGACGCCAAAATGGGTGAAAGTTGAGACCATCAAGCCAAACTTGCTCCTTTTAATATACTACTAGATAAAGACACTTATTTACAACAAAAAAGGGTTCTAATTCGTAGCCGGTAGAAATGGGCTTAGATTGAATACCAATTTTTAATAATTAGCTAACTCAATTAGATGTAGAAAGAAAATATGTCTCGTTGTTGTAAAAGTCATTTGGAGTCATTAAACGTCCCATAAAATGAAATAGAATAGAGTTTTGCAAAAAAAAAAAAAAAAAAAAAAAAAAAAAAAAAAAAAAAAAAAAAAAAAAAAAAAAAAAAAAAAAAAAAAAAAAAAAAAAAAAATGTTACTTTTTATACTTGCTGAAATAATATACTACTGACTTCCCCCTTTAAACTAACTAGGTGTTATGCTCCTATGTGATAAATGTCCTATTAATATCGAGAGTTAGATGACGCTAGATGATTAAATAAAGTCTAATTGTTAATGCCATAGCGATCTGGTTTCAACACACAAACACATGAGTTAGCAAACAGAGAAAAGAAAAAAGACGTAAGATGATGAGCACGTTCTTCATTCAGTTTTCTGGGGATGGTAAACTGCCCAACTTCGATATTCAACAGAAATAAAGGAGAAAATAATATCATGTTGGCTCCGTGCGGCATCGGCGTCGTTGACTCTCAAGTGAAACTCTTCGGCTCTCTAGAATCATGCAAACATTAAAAAGAAGATTGGATTAGAAAAAGAGAACCGATTCTTAATATATTGCAAATAGACTCAGTAAGAAAAACGAGATCACATTTAATTTCTACTATGATTATAACTAATTCATAATCTATTCACATTCAAGATCAAGTTGCCGAATTTTAACAAAACGGTAAGATATATGCTACTTCATTTCATTAAAAGGTTACGTAACTCAAAAAAGAAATGTTATTAAACACCTCATTCTAAAAGAAAATATGCAACGTTGGTACTATTGTAGTAAGCATGAATGTTCTACTTAAGTCGATAATGTATTTCGTAGGTGCCATACCTTTATATGAAAATCACAACTATAATGTTCCCATGGTAATAAAGTAAACCAAACAGATAAGTATTTTATTATCTAACTGTGATATGTCTTAGATTTAATACAAAGGCATTAGATTTTATGGTAAGCTTTAAACAATTTATCAAGTTTAAAACACAAGCATTTCTTATTTCTACTTCAACTGCTCCTAAAGGCATGCATTTCTTAAATGATAATGAAAGAAGAACAAACCCACATATACCCTTTAACATCATTTTCATCAGCATCTCAGTCAAACGAAATGCTCCGAAGACATAATTTTTTGTAAAAAATAAAGACAATATTTTATCACGTAGACGAGAACAAAGAAGAGAGAGAGAATGTCACCTCGCGTTGGGCAAAGAACTCAGCTTTTGAAGTCTCAGATCTACTCAGCTTCGAACCAGATTAAATCAGACAAACCCAAGTAAAGTAAGGAAAATACAAGAGATTGTGCTTTTGACTGAAAGTAAATCGAGAGTGAGTGCAAAGCTTCGAAAATATTTTAGACGTAGTAGCAGTTAAAACCTTAGGGTAGAAAGGGGGGCTAAAAAACTTCCTCAAGAAAACATAGAGGTATTTATAGATGAACGATTAGGGCTAGGGTCCTAAATTTAGGCGGGACAGATTTTCAAATCTCAAAGGGTCACGGGTTGTCCTTTGAAGGAGCCGTTTGGAAGACGTTTGACCTTTGATCAGATCGTCTGAAAAGCATTTGGCTTTTTGCCTTCATGACAAAAGGGCTCTTGTTTAAAGCAAGTACTTACCCCAAAATGGAGGAACAAATCCTGTGTCTAGAGAAAAGAGGAGCTAGAGCTTTATCAAAAGGGAAACTAGAAGAGAAAGGAGGAGAGGGCTGCGGCTGTTTGACTAGGAAATAGGTGTAGACTTTGTGTCTTGAATTGAGTAGTTGGTTATTGCTTGGGTTGAATATTTGAGCGGACTTGGGCTGGAAATTAGCCGAAAGTATGGGCCTTGGGTGCTGAAACTTTCCTTTCCTTTCTTCCTTGCTTATTTCTTGGGCTTCTAAATTTATCAAAGTTCTTAGATCCATATATTATGTAATGATAATAAATATTATAATAATAATAACAATAGTAGTAGTAGTAGTAGTAGTAACCAACAACATTAATAATAGTAATAATAATTAAAATAGGTTTTTTGATAACTTTACTAACTTAGAAACTCAAGAAAACGAGTTGGAAGAAAGGAGGGTCAAAACTGGGTGTCAACAATTTGTCCCTCTTTGACCGGGGACGATGTAAGAGTTTACGGGCAAAGAAGTTGACGTAATAGCCAATTTTGCCCCGACCGACACATATGACAAGGATGAAATAATTAAAATATTGGAAGGTTATGGGATGGAATGGATATTGGAAAAGATAATGAGACCGATAGGAATCGTTTTGAAGAATACAGTCGAACCCTGGTTTCGAGTTACCCACCTATCTTGGGTTCCACGAGAATCGGATCATATGTACTTTGAGAAGAACTATGATACATATGAATTAGGAAAACAAGGTTGACGCGAATTCAAAAATATTGTCCCAGTGTCGAGCTATAGTGACACTGGGTGTTCGAGTTGGAGAGTAGATCCTCGACTTTGCTTTTGAGTTTGACATTCCTCTCAACAAATTTGCCCCGTTCCTTTTAACGAAAGAATGCGTTCCACGTTGTGCCATGCTTCATAGCTCCTTGATTTGCCATGTTTCCTATTAAAACTTCTATAAAATCTAGATTGCATTCGTTAGTAATAGCATTCTCATAAAGGCATTAGGATAAAATTAATGGGCAAAACAAATGAGTGCAAAATCTCAAAGTGGATGTGAGAACATAAAAAAATTGGACAAGATTAGGGAGTGTGTTTAGTATGGAGGAAATCATTTTCTTGAATTTTCTCGATCGGGTTAGTGCAAAGTCATTGGTGTACGTTCCAAATCATTTGAGATTAAATTATTGTTAGTGCAAAATCATTTGAGATCAAATCATCGTTAGTGCAAGATTAGTGCAAAATCATTTAAGAAAAAAAATAATTAATGCTAGGTAAAATCATTTGGGATAAATTAGTGCCGGTGAAAAATTAGTATGAAATCATTTGATATAAAGTTAGTGCCGGTGGACAATTAGTGAAAAATTCTTTTAGATAAAGTTGGCGCTCGTACACAATTAGTGCAAAATATTTTGAGATAAAGTTAGTGCCGGTGCATAATTAGTGCAAAATCTTTTGAGGCAAGGTTAGCGCCGGTGCAAATTATTGCTAAATTTTTAAATAAAGTTAGCGCTAGTGCAAATTATTACTAAGTCTTTTGAGATAAAATGAGCGTCGGTGCAAACATTAGTGCTAAACCATAGTTAGCGCCGCTGCAAGATTAGTGCTAAATCGTGGTTAGTGCCGGTGCATGATTAGTGATAAATCATAGTTAGTGCCGGTGCAAAGTTAGTGCTAAATCATTTAAGATGAAATTAATGCAATTGTTAAGAAACTTCAAACCGTCTTGTGAATACCACCACTCCATTGCTTTGCATGTTTGAAGCTTCGTCAAGGCATAGCACTTGCCGTATGGGCAATGATTCACTCCTCTTTCCTACAATCAAAGAAAATTTGTGAGATGGGGGAGAGGAGGCTATTCACGGTGACTTGAGATTTCCAACTCTGCTCCCTTCTTGCTTGCCTGCTTGCTTGGACTTTGTGACCCCGTCCAAGGTATAAGACTTGGTAAATGAATAATAAAAATCATTTGAAAATTATATAGCATAAATATCATACATATACTTTAAAAATATATCTAGTTTCTAAAATTTCCTGTCGGTTCTTAGATTATGACATCCTTTGTCCCAACATGCTAGCCTGATTAAATCATATCTCTATGATGTCCAATATCTTCTGGCGATTCCTTCCAAAATTTGCCCCAGTTGCAACTTTGGAGAAATACTAAAATTTTGATGTGTGCCGGAACCCCTCGTGGGTTCCCTACCTATGTTGTTAAGCCTAGCATCACATTGAATGTAGCTCTTGACCCGTATTCCAAAAAAACTTAAAACTATGGGCCGAACCCTACATGGGTTGCCTACGTATTCTGTCAAAATTTGTTGCGACAAAAATCAGGCTAGACGTAGTTCATTACATACAAAGCAAAGGAAAATTGAGATTTTTCTTATAATATGACCAAAGCCAATGTAGGCCGCCTACGTATCCTGCCGAGGGAATCAGGTCAGAACGTAGTTGGCATTAAAAGCAAAATGAATATTGGGAATTTCTACCTAATATAGGTTGCCTACGTACTGTTACACCTCGGTAATTTCGTGACGTTGGGTCATGAATGGACTAGCGTCGGTCAAGGCGGACACGAGATTAATGTATATACGAAAAGATTTTTAGGTTATCGGACTTGGCAAAACTAGGCTCGTCGTGAAAGTGAAGTATAAGTTACGCTTGAGAAGGATTTCATGGGCGTCGAGCTAAGGAATGTTTAGCAAGGGCTTAAGGACAGGTTATAATGTCCATTAGATCGTTAAGGAGGTGTTGCACAAGTACCAAGAAGGTTCCATAAGGATTCGAGATCAAACGAAGCGACGAAACGAAATCGGAAAAAAGCTAGGATTATACGGTCCAATGTACGACCGTATATTTTATACGTCCCGTACATCTGGCAGTAGAACCCTTCCGTTGAAGGGTGGCAATCTGGAGGAAACATCTGTCCAATGTACGGGTATAAATTATACGGTCCGTATAATGGACCGTATATTTCGGGTCGGGTCCGAGTTTTATTTTCATATATACACGGTTTCCTCTCCTTTTTATCATTTTTCATCTCTCCAAACTTCCAAAAACCTCTAGAAACCTCTCCCTAATACATCAATACATATTTGAAGAAGGAAACAAAGATTAAACATCAAAGATTAGTAGAATCAAGGGTGTAAATGTTTCTTAAAGGTTGATAGAAGTTGAAAATCTCCTTGGTAGTCAAGTGGAGTTCTTCTCAAGTGGAGTATTTTTATCCAAAGATCATCCTTACATAATCAAGGTGAGTATTACAATTATTTCATGATAGTAAGGGTGTTGAGTAGTCGAAGAATTGGAATTATGAACAAGTATGAAGTTGTATTATAGCTATGGTTATGGAGGATTCCGGAAATGAGTTTAGAGATTGAATAATGTTAACTTGAGGGAAATTTGCGTATTATGATATTATGGATGTCGTTGTGTTGTTTGGGGACTGTTTGGTTATATGAGGAAGAGTTGTCGAAACAAACGAAATGCTGTCCAATTTTCGTTAGCTTTAGTCGCTTTAGTTCAAACTTAAGTATGCCTTCATCAATCTAACCCTCGTACGAACCTTCTTATATGTAGAATCGTAAGTCGGAAGGAGAGCTCTTAGTCAACGTCGTTAAGGAGACACAAAGGTATGTGAGGCTATCCCCTTCTTCGTTCAAAGGCATGATCCCTACATGTTGATTCTATATATGTCATTCTCTATATTTTTTTTTCTCCCATAAATGCCAAAAGCTTATAGTCCCTAAAGAATCTTACAATGGCTCCAGTTTGAAAGACTTTCCAAGCTTAACGTTCTAAATGATTTCCTGACGCAACTGAGCAGGCTATAAAGCATATGGCCACTGCTCATGTCTAAGTGAGCTATATTACATATGGCCCCAGGCTATAAAGCATATGGCTTCAGCTTATGACTGAGCTATATTACATATGGCCGTAGGTTACGTCATGGATCCCCAGACACGATCTAATGATGATGATGCCATAATGCACTCGGAGGTTTACGACCTTATGTCACTTCGAGAGAGTGCACTTTTATTTGAGCTCTCATGCATGCTACGTATATTATATATATATGCTATAGATGCTTAGCCACCTGATCAGCTGGCATATGATGATATTATCCCGGAGGCGGGATGCCCGGAAGCGGGCTATATGGATAATGGATTGGGCCGTACGTTCCACGAAAATATGGATCGTTCCGCAGCAATACATGATATGATATGTTACGTAAATGGCTCCGCCTTAAGAGAAAATCTTTGTTTTGTCTTCTTGCGCTCTCAATTACTTTATGATATATGCCTTACATACTCGGTACATTGTTCGTACCGACATCCTTTCTTTCCTTTTGGATGTTGTGCTCATGCCCGCAGTAGACAGAGAGACGACCCGGCCTTCAGTGAGTCGAATCAGCTTGCACTAGAGCACTTCCATAGACCGGAGGTGCCGTTTTTGATATATATTCTTTTGTGTACATATTTGGAAAGGATGGGGTCCTGTCCCATCGTCATGCCCTCAAAGTTTCAGTAAGAGGCTCGTAGATACTTGTATGTGGTAGCAGTTGTCGTGTTCCCTCGATGTATATTTCGTACATTATTCTTTTGCTGTCATGAATGTGGATATGTGTACATGTTTATGAAGCTTATATGAATACAGGTTAAGACGATAATGGTACAATGTATGGTGCTTGGTATCTAGCTCCGGGTACCCGTCGCGGCCCTCTAGGCGGGTCGTGACACGTACGTATCCTGCAAAGGGGACATAGTTCGCATTACATCAAAATAGCACAAAAAGAAAAATAACACTAGTTTCAGTCTCTAGGCATAGTGTATCTCGACTTCGGCCATACTTCATCAATCCATTACAACTTAATTCCTCACTCCTTGTCAATTTGGTGCGAACTTAACTTTAGCTTCTTCTTGAATTTTAAACTCGGTTCCGCCTAAATTTCCTCATACGATCATGCAAAACACATCCATGTATGCCCTTAGTAATTCAACCAATGCTTCTTTTTCCAACAAAGTTGTCAAATGGCAACTAACTTTGGTCTATTTTTATCAATTACGAGTCACTAAGTTCACCACTTAGGTTCCATCTAGATTAGGCCTTGCCTTATCCTCAAACTGTTCAAATTCTTTGGCTAACTTATCGACTGGCATGCCATCCTCATACTCTTCAAGTTTTTGTTGGGCTTTCATGTCTTGTTCATTTGTCCCATTATATGTCATAATCATGGAACCAACAGATTTATTATTTTATATGCTGGAAAAGAGAAAATAGGAGTAATTAAATATACGTAAAAAGTTAAAGAAAATGAAAAACAATCATAGATTTTGCATTTGAGCATCCAAAAGGAGAGAGAGAGGCAAAAACAACACGAGCTTCTTTACACGATTCAAGCCTCGATTTTAAATCGTGCCATTTTCAAAATACTAGTAAATATTTTTAATCTACCAAGACTCCGAAACCGGACGGAGCAAAAGTCCAATTCTTCAATGCATCTCCTCTTTCAGCATCCAAATGGTCGGTGTCTCAGTGCAATTTTCAATTCCTTCCTTTGTAATGAACATATTTTTGACCCCTTCAACTGGGTCATCTTGGCAAATAAAGATCCTCTAGCATTTTGGCAATAGGCGGGTTTGGATTAAGTACGCGTCACCCTGAAAGCTTTTCCCAAAATAGGTCCATGTCCCAGACCAAACTTGGTCTTTTCTTCCTTCCTTATTGGCACAATAGTTCCCTTAAGGCTCCAATCATCATCGGTAGTGATCATATTCACGCCCACATCTCCATGATTAGGCAGAGGGTTATTGGTCACATTTGGAGAAGCTCCTTTGAGTTGAATCACATTCTCTTTGATTAGAAATTCAATCTTATCTTTGAGAGCTAAACAACTTTCGGTATCATGTCCTGCAGCCCCGAGTGATATGCACAATGTTTAGTCTCATCAAACCACTTTGGACGAGGTTCGATATTTCTCCAAGGGATTGGATGGATTACTCTCGCTGCTTTTAACCTTTCAAAAAGTTGGACATATGGTTCGGCTAGAGATGTGTGAGTCTTTTTCCTATCAAAGTTTTGACGAGGCTTTGGTGGGGTTGCTTGATTATTTTGAGGTTGGTAACGGGCAGACGTTTGTTGGTAGTAGGTTGGTTGGGTATTATAAATGGGATAAGAAATGGGTGAAAACATTTGGGAGTATGGATTATGGTATGCATGAATCAGGCTTGATCCCCGCTCTTGAATGTTCATCAAAGTTGCAACTTCCTCTTTTTTCTTCTTACTCCCTCCTATTGTTCCAGACTGGATAGCCTTGGTTGTTTCTTGTAAGGCTGCGAAGTTTGTGACTCTCCCAGACTTGATTCCTTCTTCCAAAGCCTCCCCTATCTTGACGAGGTCTGTGAACTTTGCCCCTGTCATAAGCAACATCCTTTCATAATACATGTTATCTTGAGCTTTGATAAAGATGTCAATCATTTCACTTTCGTCCATCGGGGGTCGGACTCTAGCTGCTTCTGATCTCCAACGGATGGCGTATTCATAAAAGGTTTCAGTTGTCTTCTTCTTCACCCTTTCAAGGTAAGATCGATCAGGGATAATCTCAATGTTGAACCTAAATCTTTCCATAAAATCCTCTGCCATGCTGCTCCAATTATGCCATTTCTTGGGGTCTTGTTCAGTATACCAAGTTAATGCATCCCCAGTCAGAGTTCTAATAAACAACTTCATTCTTATGGCTGGATTTCTTCCCACACCGACTAACTTATCACAATAAGATCTTAAATGGCTGCGGGGATTTCCCGTGCCATCAAACATCTCAAATTTGGGTGGCTTGTATCCATCAGGTAAGTCAATGTCGGGGTGTACACATAAGTCTTCATACTCAAGTTTCTCTCCCCTTTTTGAAATCCGCATATTCCTGACTTCTTCTCTCAACTCACGTATCTCTTTATCACGTTCATCCTCCTTCATCTTTCATTATTTTTCCATCTCCTCATATGGGTCGACAACTAGTGCTGTGGTGACGGATGGCTGAGCTTCTGTCACATATATTGGTGGAACACATTGCATGTTGGAAGGAGCAATATGTGCCTTCGATATATGTTGAGGTGCCGGGTGGTTTTGGATTGGTGGAATATTGTGGGGAGCGGTAGTTTGAGGGTTAGTTGGAGGGCATATAATGGGTTATTGGGGATTTGGTTTTGAGGATTTTGGTATGCGGGAAATTGGGTGGTATGCTGCAGATAAAAGGGCATTTGTTTTGGAGCGCTTTGGTAGACGGGTAATGGAGGGATATACTGTGGGTAAATAGGGACTTGAGTAGGGTGTGGGGTAGCATATTGAAGGTCAGGAGGAGTTGAGTTTAGGCTCATGAGAGATGGATTGATATATTGTGGGTTAACAGGGACTTGACTTATAGGTAGAGGATTTACCAGAGACGGATTCATGGGTGGTGTGTTCATGGGTTGAGTGCTTTGTGCAGGAAAATGGTTAGGAACGGGAGATTCTAGAGGGAAGTGAGACGGTATTGGTGCCGCGCTCTTTGGCTCTTGAGGTGGGGTATTGGAGACGCATAGCATACCCAAGTTTCTAACACGTTCAACTTCACCTTGCAAATCAGCAATTTGTTGCTCCAAATGGGCAATCTGTTCATCATTAGTAGTGTCGTCCTTAGTTCCCGAAGTCTCAGGGTTATCCTCAATAGGGGTGACATTTTCAATACCCAAAAGTTCCACCATAGGTGGATTGGTTCGCGGCCTTCGTACTGCCCATTGAGGAAGATCATTTGTATCCGCATTCTCATTTTCCGCCATCTTGAGTGCCAGCGTGAATAAGCCTTTGGGGAATAAAATGAAACAAAAGAAAACTAAAAGAAAGAAAGAAAGAAAAAAAAAATTACAAGAAGCAACGTTAGGTAAGGTAGGAAAACATAAGTAAACTAGCATATATTACTAATAGATCACATAGCAACAAAATCACGAAAATAGCTAAGTCAATAGCAAATATAGCATACACATTATAAACATGAGTAAAACAATAACGCATCCTAATATGCATGGGACCTCTCTTATGCCGAGAAAGCCTAGTGTATATGTGAAAGATGAATGTGCCGTTATATATCATCCCGTTGCTCTTTAATTAATTAAATAACTCTATTCCCAAAAATGAGTACAAAAATATCTTTAAGCTTTATTACATTCCAAATGAAAGAAAAAAATATTTAAAAAATCCTAATAAGCTAAATTCATTTCATCATCGCATCAAAGCTTCTTATCATTGATAATGTGAGCAAAGGCGAATCTTTTTTTTTTTTCTTTCTTTACCAAAGTTTAGATCTTCATGGCTTCTGCGCATTACAAAAGGGTTAGTCATATTCTCTTCCTAAAGTTCAATTAATTTAGAATAAATGATCCACATATTGGCACAATCATTTTTGAATAATGCACATGTAATATGATGAGCGTCATCTGGGGTTGTGAACCCACTTGACATTTGGTTAAGGCAAACTAATGGACTTAATATACCAAGGATATTAAGCCTCCTAAGTTTAAATGATGCATGCCCCTAATAAAGTGATGGTGGTTTAGCTCTATCCTAGGTAGACTAAGAGTTGGTTCGCTAGACTCAAGGTTTCTGAGCGGACTACTCGAGTGGGAAGGCTACGCGGTCACACGGAAAATCCGGACACCCCGCGCATATGCCAACTCTCCTAATATTTGGGATTTTTAAGGAAATTTGCGGGTGCGTAAAACACACCTCGCGTGCACGTGTGATCGTGTGAGTTTTCAGAAGTGGAGGAAATATGAACGGAATGACAGTTAAAGAAAGGAAAGCGGTAACATATTATTACATCACATAAAAAAATTCACATAAAGAAACATATTAAACCAATAATTACTACATTATATTAAAAAAAAAAAAA
Source organism: Lycium ferocissimum (assembly GCF_029784015.1). Lineage (NCBI taxonomy): Eukaryota > Viridiplantae > Streptophyta > Magnoliopsida > Solanales > Solanaceae > Lycium > Lycium ferocissimum. The sequence continues at coordinate 13,669 of NW_026713997.1, read as the reverse complement.
CACATAAGAGAAACAATTTAAGCACAACCAAACATACAACGACTTAATAATTCGCCTAAGTTTGTTATGGTTAACAACCTAAAATCCCAATGAGTCGCCAAAAATTTGTTATACCCCATTTTAATAGGGTTAAATTAAGATACAACGTATTGGTGATTCCCAATTAATTATGCAAAGAGTCGCCACCTAATTATTGTTTAAGGTGAATTAGGACACCTAAAATAATGCAAAATTAACTATGTTTAAAGGTCCGCTTCACTTATGATTCTAGGTAAGGGTTCTAAATATCCTAAAGGAAAAGTGTTAAGCATCCTTTAAGATCCATTAAAATATGGTTAACCGGCCAAACTTAGGTGAATTAATTAGGCTTTGGAAGGTCGTTAAAACACAAGTGATAGTGCATTTCGTATAAAAGCTAATATTTTAAACCTTCTCTCACTTGACAAAAAAAATAACTCCGCTTTGAGATTTAAAAATACTTGACTCTTAAAAGAATTCTTGACACCAAAATGGGTGAAAGTTGAGACCATCAAGCCAAACTTGCTCCTTTTAATATACTACTAGATAAAGACACTTATTTACAACAAAAAAGGGTTCTGAATTCGTAGATGGTAGAAATGGGCTTAGGATTGAATACCAATTTTTAATAATTAGCTAACTCAATTAGATGTAGAAAGAAAATATGCCTGGTTGTTGTAAAAGTCATTTGGAGTCATTAAACGTCCCATAAAATGAAACAGAATAGAGTTTTGCAAAAAAATATTACTTTTTATACTTGCTGAAATAATATACTACTGACTTCCCCCCTTAAACTAACTAGGTGTTATGCTCCTATGTGATAAATGTCCTATTAATATCGAGAATTAGATGATGCTAGATGATTAAATAAAGTCTAATTGTTAATGCCATAGCGATCTGGTTTCAACACACAAACACACATGAGTTAGCAAACGAGAGAAAGAAAAAAAGACGTAAGATGATGAGCACGTTCTTCATTCGATTTTACGGGATGGTAAAGCTGCGAACTTCGATATTCAACGAAATAAAGGAGAAAATAATATCATGTTGGCTCCGTGTGGCATCGGCGTCGTTGACTCTCAAGTGAAACTCTTCGGCTCCGGTAATCATGCAAACATTAAAAAGAAGATTGGATTAGAAAAAGAGAACCGATTCTTAATATATTGCAAATAGACTCAGTAAGAAAAACGAGATCACATTTAATTTCTACTATGATTATAACTAATTCATAATCTATTCACATTCAATATCAAGTTGCCAGTCATTTTAACAAAACGGTAAGATATATGCTACTTCATTTCATTAAAAGGTTACAGAACTCAAAAAAAAAAATGTTATTAAACACCTCATTCTAAAAGAAGATATGCAACAGTGGTACTATTGTAGTAAGCATGAATGTTCTACTTAAGTCAAATAATGTATTTCAGAGGTGCCATACCTTTATATGAAAATCACAACTATAATGTTCCCATGGTAATAAAGTAAACCAAACAGATAAGTATTTTATTATCTAACTGTGATATGTCTTAGATTTAATACAGTGCATTAGATTTTATGGTAAGCTTTAAACAATTTATCAAGTTTAAAACACAAGCATTTCTTATTTCTACTTCAATTGCTGCTAAAGGCATGCATTTCTTAAATGATAATGAAAGAAGAACAAACCCACATATACCCTTTAACATCATTTTCATCAGCATCTCAGTCAAACGAAATGCTCCGAAGACATAATTTTTTGTAAAAAAAGTAAAGACAATATTTTATCACGTAGACGAGAACAAAGAAGAGAGGAGAATGTCACCTTTGTGGGGGCGGTGAAGCTATGATTTGAAGTCTCGAGCTACTCACCTTCGAACCAGATTAAATCAGACAAACCCCAAATAAAGTAAGGAAAGTGCAAGAGATTTGGCTTTTGACTGAAAGTAAATCGAGAGTGAGTGCAAAGCTTGGAAGTATTTTTTAAACGTAGTAGCAGTTAAAACTTAGGGTAGAAAGGGGCGGCCAAAAAACTTCCCCCTCAGTTGAAACATAGAGAGGTATTTATAGATGAACGATTAGGGCTAGGGTCCTAAATTTAGGCGGGACAGATTTTCAAATCTCAAAGGGTCACGGGTTGGCCTTTGAAGGAGCCATTTGGAAGACGTTTGACCTTTGATCAGATCGTCTGAAAAGCATTTGGCTTTTTGCCTTCATGACAAAAGGGCTCTTGTTTAAAGCAAGTACTTACACCAAAATGGAGGAACAAATCTTCGTGTCTAGAGAAAGAGGCTGGAGCTTTATCAAAGGGAAACTAGAAGAGAAGGAGGAGAGGGCTGTTAATTTGTTTGACTAGAAAATAGGTTTAGACTTTGTGTCTTGAATTGAGTAGTTGGTTATTGCTTGGGCTGAATATTTGAGCGGACTTGGGCTGGAAATTAGCCGAAAGTATGGGCCTTGGTTGCTGAAACTTTCCTTTCCTTTCTTCCTTGCTTATTTCTTGGGCTTCTAAATTTACCAAAGTTCTTAGATCCATATATTATGTAATGATAATAAATATTATAATAATAATAACAATAGTAGTAGTAGTAGTAGTATCCAACAACATTAATAATAGTAATAATAATAAAAATAGGTTTTTTGATAACTTTACTAACTTAGAAACTCAAGAAAACGAGTTGGAAGAAAGGAGGGTCAAAACTGAGTGTCAACAATTTGTTCCTCTTTGACCGGGGACGATGTAAGAGTTTACGGGCAAAGAAGTTGACGTAGTAGCCAATTTTGCCCCGACCGACACATATGACAAGGATGAAATAATTAAAATATTGGAAGGTTATGGGATGGAATGGATATTGGAAAAGATAATGAGACCGATAGGAATCGTTTTGAAAAATACAGTCGAACCGTGGTTTCGAGTTACCCATCTATCTTGGGTTCCACGAGAATCGGATCATATGTACTTTGAGAAGAACTATGATACATATAAATTAGGAAAACAAGGTTGACGCGAATTCAAAAATATTGTCCCAGTGTCGAGCTATAGTGACACTGGGTGTTCGAGTTGGAGAGTAGATCCTCGACTTTGCTTTTGAGTTTGACATTCCTCTTAACAAATTTGCCCTGGTTCACTGCCAAAGAGTGCGTTCCACGTTGTGCCATGCTTCAAAGCTCCTTGATTTGCCATGTTTCCTGTTAAAACTTCTATAAAATCTAGATTGCATTAGTTAGTAATAGCATTCTCATAAAGGCATTAAGATAAAATTAATGGGCAAAACAAATGAGTGCAAAATCTCAAAGTGGATGTGAGAACATAAAAAATTGGACAAGATTAGGGGTGTGTTTGGTATGGAGGAAAACATTTTCTCCAATTTTCTCGATCAGGTTAGTGCAAAGTCATTGGTGTACGTTCCAAATCATTTGAGATTAAATTATTGTTAGTGCAAAATAATTTGAGATCAAATCATCGTTAGTGCAAGATTAGTGCAAAATCATTTAAGAAAAAAAATTAATGCTAGGTAAAATCATTTGGGATAAATTAGTGCCGGTGCAAAATTAGTATGAAATCATTTGATATAAAGTTAGTGCCGGTGGACAATTAGTGCAAAATTCTTTTAGATAAAGTTGGCGCTTGTACACAATTAGTGCAAAATATTTTGAGATAAAGTTAGTGCCGGTGCATAATTAGTGCAAAATCTTTTGAGGCAAGGTTAGCGCCGGTGCAAATTATTGCTAAATTTTTAAATAAAGTTAGCGCTAGTGCAAATTATTGCTAAGTCTTTTGATATAAAATGAGCGTCGGTGCAAACATTAGTGCTAAACCATAGTTAGTGCCGGTGCAAGATTAGTGCTAAATCGTGGTTAGTGTCGGTGCATGATTAGTGATAAATCATAGTTAGTGCCGGTGCAAAGTTAGTGCTAAATCATTTAAGATGAAATTAATGCAATTGTTAAGAAACTTCAAACCGTCTTGTGAATACCACCACTCCATTGCTCTGCATGTTTGAAGCTTCCTCGTCCAAGGTATAGCACTTGCTGTATGGGTAACAGATTCACTCCTCTTTCCTACAATCAAAGAAAATTTGTGAGATGGGGGAGGGGAGGCTATTCACGCTGACTTGAGATTTCCAACTCTGCTTCTTTCTTGCTTGCCTGCTTGCTTGGACTTTGTGACCCCGTCCAAGGTATAAGACTTGGTAAATGAATAATAAAAATCATTTGAAAATTATATTTATATATCATACATATACTTTAAAAATATATCTAGTTTCTAAAATTTCCTGTCGGTTCTTAGATTATGACATCCTTTGTCCCAACATGCTAGCTTTGATTAAATCATATCTCTATGATGTCCGATATCTTACGGCGATTCCTTCCAAAATTGCCCCCGATTGCAACTTTGGAGAAATACTAAAATTTTGATGTGTGCGGAACCCTCGTGGGTTCCTACCTATGTTGTTAAGCCTAGCATCACATTGAATGTAGCTCTTGACGTATTCCAAAAAAAACTTAAAACTATGGGCCGAACCCTACATGGGTTGCCTACGTATTCTGTCAAAATTTGTTGCGACAAAATCGGCTAGACGTAGTTCATTACATACAAACAAAAGGAAAATTGAGATTTTTCTTATAATATGACCAAAGCCAATGTAGGCCGCCTACGTATCCTGCCGAGGGAATCAGGTCAGAACGTAGTTGGCATTAAAAGCAAATTGAATATTGGGAATTTCTACCTAATATAGGTTGCCTACGTACGTATCCCGCAAAGGGGACATAGTTCGCATTACATCAAAATAGCACAAAAAGAAAAATAACACTAGTTTCAGTCTCTAGGCATAGTGTATCTCGACTTCGGCCATACTTCATCAGCTGGCATGATTACAACTTAATTCCTCACTCCTTGTCAATTTGGTGCGAACTTAACTTTAGCTTCTTCTTGAATTTTAAACTCGGTTCCGCCTAAATTTCCTCATACGATCATGCAAACACATCCATGTATGCCCTTAGTAATTCAACCAATGCTTCTTTTTCCAACAGTGTCAAATGGCAACTAACTTTGGTCTCTTTTATCAATTCTGAGTCACCTAAGTTCACCACTTCAGTTCCATCTAGATTAGGCCTTGCCTTATCCTCAAACTGTTCAAATTCTTTGGCTAACTTATCGACTGGCATGCCATCCTCATACTCTTCAAGTTTTTGTTGGGCTTTCATATCTTGTTCATTTGTCCCGTTATATGTCATAATCATGGAACCAACGTTTTATTATTTTATATATCTTTGAAAAGAGAAAATAGGAGTAATTAAATATACGTAAAAAGTTAAAGAAAATGAAAAACAATCATAGATTTTGCATTTGAGCATCCAAAAGGAGAGACAAAAACAACACAGAGTTCTTTTACACGATTCAAGCCTCAATTTTAAATCGTGCCATTTTCAAAATACTAGTAAATATTTTTAATCTACCAAGACTCCCGGCGAACCAGGGACGGAGCAAAAGTCCAATTCTTCAATGCATCTCCTGGTTCAGCATCCAAATGGTCGGTGTCTCAGTGCAATTTTCAATTCCTTCCTTTGTAATGAACATATTTTTAACCCCTTCAACTGGGTCATCTTCAGCAGCATCCTCTAGCATTTTGGCAGTAGGCGGTTTTGGATTAAGTACAGAGACGTCACCCCTCTTCTCGGAACTGAAAGCTTTTCCCAAAATAGGTCCATGTCCCAGACCAAACTTGGTCTTTTCTTCCTTCCTTATTGGCACAATAGTTCCCTTAAGGCTCCAATCATCATCAGTAGTAATCATATTCACGCCCGCGTCTCCATGATTAGGCGGGAGGGTTGTTGGTCGCGTTTGGAGAAGCTCCTTTGAGGTTGAATCACATTCTCTTTGATTAGAAATTCAATCTTATCTTTGAGAGCTAAACAACTTTCGGTATCATGTCCTGTGACCCCAGGAGTGATATGCACGATGTTTAGTCTCGTCAAACCACTTTGGACGAGGTTCGATATTTCTCCGAGGGATTGGATGGATTACTCCATTGCTTTTAACCTTTCAAAAGTTGGACATATGGTTCGGCTAGAGATGTGTCAGTCTTTTTCCTATCAAAGTTTTGACGAGGCTTTGGTGGGGTTGCTTGATTATTTTGAGGTTGGTAACGGGCAGACGTTTGTTGGTAGTAGGTTGGTTGGGTATTATAAACGGGATAAGAAATGGGTGAAAACATTTGGGAGTATGGATTATGGTATGCATGAATCGGGCTTGATCCCCGCTCTTGAATATTTATCATAGTTGCAACTTCCTCTTTTTTCTTCTTACTCCTCTTTGTTCAGGACTAGATGGCCTTGGTTGTTTAACTTGTAAAATTTAACGAAGTTTGTGACTCTCCCCGAGACTTGATTCCTTCTTCAAAGCCTCTATCTTGACGAGGTACGTGAACTTTGCCACTGTCATAAGCAACATCCTTTCATAATACATGTTATCTTGAGCTTTGATAAAGATGTCAATCATTTCACTTTCGTCCGTGGGGGTCGGACTCTGGCTTTTGATCTCCGACGGATGGCGTATTCATAAAAGGTTTCGATTGTCTTCTTCCACCCTTTCAAGGTAAGATCTATCGAGGATGATCTCGATGTTGAACCTAAATCTTTCCGCAAAATCTTCTGCCATCTTTACATTCCCGATTATGCCATTTCTTGGGGTCTTACATTCGGTATACTAAGTTAATGCGTCCCAGGTCGGACTTCGATAAACAACTTCATTCTTATGGGTGGTTCTTCCCCACCAGACTAACTTATCACAATAAGATCTTAAATGGTTGCGGGGATTTCTAAAGTGCCATCAAAGCATCTCAATTTGGGTGGCTTGTATCTATCGGGTAAGTCGATGTCGGGGTGTACACATAAGTCTTCATACTCGAGTTTCTCTCCCCCTTTTTGAAATCCGCATATTCGACTTCTTCTCTCGGCTCACGTATCTCTTTATCACGTTCATCTCCTTCGTCTTCCATTGTTTTTCCATCTCTCTTCCATAGATTCGACAACTAGTCTTTGTGGTGATGGATGGTAGAATACATCACGTATATTGGTGGAACACATTGCGTATTGGAAGGAGCAATATGTCTTGATATATGTTGAGGTGCCAGGTGGTTTTGGACTGGTGGAATATTGTGGGGAGCAGTAGTTTGAGTGTTAGTTGGAGTGGCATATAATGGGTTATTGGGGATTTGGTTTTGAGGATTTTGGTATGCGGGAAATTGGGTGGTATGCTGCGGATAAAAGGGCATTTGGTTTGGAGTGCTTTGGTAGACGGGGAATGGAGGGATATACTGTGGGTAAATAGGGACTTGAGTAGGGTGTGGGGTAGCATATTGAAGGTCGGAGGGAGTTGAGTTTAGGCTCGTGAGAGATGGATTGATATATTGTGGGTTAACGGGGACTTGACTTATAGGTAGAGGATTTACCCGAGAGACGGATTCATGGGTGGTGTGTTCATGGGTTGAGTGCTTTGTGCGGGGAAAATGGTTGAGAGCCGGAGATTCTAGAGGAAGTGAGACGGTATTGGTGCCGCGCTGTTTGGCTCTTGAGGTGGGGTATTGGAGACGCGTAGCATGCCCGAGTTTCTGTCGTTCAACTTCACCTTGCAAATCGACAATTTGTTGCTCTAAACGGGCAATGTCTGTTCATCATTAGTAGTGTCGTCCTTAGTTTCCGAAGTCTCGGGGTTATCACCCGATAGGGGTGACATTTTCAATACCCAAAAGGTCCGCCATAGGTGGATTGGTTCGCGGCTTTCGTACTGCCCATTGAGGAAGATCATTTGTATCCGCATTCTCATTTTCCGCCATCTTGAGTGTCAGCGTGAATAAGCCTTTGGGGAATAAAATGAAACAAAAGAAAACTAAAAGAAAGAAAGAAAAAAAAAATTACAAGAAGCAACGTTAGGTAAGGTAGGAAAACATAAGTAAACTAGCATATATAACTAATAGATCACATAGCAACAAAATTACGAAAATAGCTAAGTCAATAGCAAATATAGCATACACATTATAAACATGAGTAAAACAATAACGCATCCTAATATGCATGGGACCTCTCTTATGCCAGAGTAAGCCTAGTGTATATGTGAAAGATGAATGTGCCGTTATATATCATCCCATTGCTCTTTAATTAATTAAATAACTCTATTCCCAAAATGAGTACAAAAATATCTTTAAGCTTTATTACATTCCAAATGAAAAAAAAAATATTAAAAAAAAATCCTAATAAGCTAAATTCATTTCATCATCCATCCAAACTTAACCCCGTCGATTGATAATGTGAGCAAAGGCGAATCTTTTTTTTTTCTTTCTTTCTTTACCAAAGTTTAGATCTTCATGGCTTCCTGCATTACAAAAGGGTTAGTCATATTCTCTTCCTAAAGTTCAATTAATTTAGAATAAATGATCCACATATTGGCACAATCATTTTTGAATAATGCACATGTAATATGATGAGCGTCATCTGGGGTCGTGAACCCACTTGACATTTGGTTAAGCCAAACTAATGGACTTAATATACCAAGGATATTAAGCCTCCTAAGTTTAAATGATGCATGCCCCTTATAAAGTGATGGTGGTTTAGCTCCATCCTAGGTAGACTAAGAGTTGGTTCGCTAGACTCAAGGTTTCTAAGCGGACTACTCGAGTGAGAAGGCTACGCGGTCACACGGAAAATCCGGACACCCCGCGCATATGCCAACTCTCCTAATATTTGGGATTTTTAAGGAAATTTGCGGGTGCGTAAAACACACCTCGCGTGTACGTGTGATCGTGTGAGTTTTCAGAAGTGGAGGAAATATGAACGGAATGACGTGATTAAAGAAAGGAAAAGCGATAGCATATTATTACATCACATAAAAAAATTCACATAAAGAAACATATTAAACCAATAATTACTACATTATATTAAAAAAAAAAAAAAAAACACATAAGAGAAACAATTTAAGCACAACCAAACATACAACGACTTAATAATTCGCCTAAGTTTGTTATGGTTAACAACCTAAAATCCCCAGCAGAGTCGCCAAGCTGTTATACCCCATTTTAACCGGGTTAAATTAAGATACAACGTATTGGTGATTCCCAATTAATTATGCAAAGAGTCGCCACCTAATTATTGTTTAAGGTGAATTAGGACACCTAAAATAATGCCAAATTAACTATGTTTAAAGGTCCGCTTCACTTATGATTCTAGGTAAGGGTTCTAAATATCCTAAAGGGAAGGTGTTAAGCATCCTTTAAGATCCATTAAAATATGGTTAACCGGCCAAACTTAGGTGAATTAATTAGGCTTTGGAAGGTCGTTAAAACACAAGTGATAGTGCATTTCGTATAAAAGCTAATATATTAAACCTTCTCTCACTTGACAAAAAAAATAACTCCGCTTTGGGATTTAAAAATACTTGACTCTTAAAAGAATTCTTGACGCCAAAATGGGTGAAAGTTGAGACCATCAAGCCAAACTTGCTCCTTTTAATATATTACTAGATAAAGACACTTATTTACAACAAAAAAGGGTTACGGGTCGTAGATGGTAGAAATGGGCTTAGGATTGAATACCAATTTTTAATAATTAGCTAACTCAATTAGATGTAGAAAGAAAATATGCCTGGTTGTTGTAAAAGTCATTTGGAGTCATTAAACGTCCCATAAAAATGAAACGAGAATAGAGTTTTGCAAAAAAATATTACTTTTTATACTTATTTGAAATAATATACTCTTGACTTCCCCCCTTAAACTAACTAGGTGTTATGCTCCTATGTGATAAATGTCCTATTAATATCGAAATTAGATGATGCTAGATGATTAAATAAAGTCTAATTGTTAATGCCATAAAATCTGGTTTCAACACACGAACACATAGGTTAGCGAACGAGAGAAAAGAAAAAAGACGTAAGATGATGAGCATGTTCTTCATTCAGTTTTCCGGGGATGGTAAACTGCCCAACTTCGATATTCAACATAAATAAAGGAGAAAATAATATCATGTTGGCTCCGTGCGGCATCGGCGTCGTTGAGTCTCAAGTGAAACTCTTCGGCTCCGGTAATCATGCAAACATTAAAAAGAAGATTGGATTAGAAAAAAAGAGATTCTTAATATATTGCAAATAGACTCAGTAAGAAAAACGAGATCACATTTAATTTCTACTATGATTATAACTAAGTCATAATCTATTCACATTCAAGATCAAGTTGCCAGTCATTTTAATAAAACGGTAAAATGTATGATACTTCATTTCATTAAAAGGTTACAGAACTCAAAAAGAAATGTTTTTAAACACCTCATTCTAAAAGAAGATATGCAACAGTGGTACTATTGTAGTAAGCATGAATGTTCTACTTAAGTCAAATAATGTATTTCAGAGGTGCCATACCTTTATATGAAAATCACAACTATAATGTTCCCATGGTAATAAAGTAAACCAAACAGATAAGTATTTTATTATCTAACTGTGATATGTCTTAGATTTAACACAATGCATTAGATTTTATGGTAAGCTTCAAATAATTTATCAAGTTTAAAACACAAGCATTTCTTATTTCTACTTCAATTGCTGCTAAAGGCATGCATTTCTTAAATGATAATGAAAGAAGAACAAACCCACATATACCCTTTAACATCATTTTCATCGGCGTCTCGGTCAAACGAGTATGCTTGAGACATAATTTTTTGTAAAAAAATAAAGACAATATTTTATCACGTAGACGAGAACAAGAGAGAGGAGAATGTCACCTGTGCCCCGGGGGCGGTGAGGCCGATTTTGAAGTCTCGGAAATTACTCACCTTCGAATCAGATTAAATTAAACAAACCCCAAATAAAGTAAGGAAAGTGCAAGAGATTTGGCTTTTGGTAGTAAATCGAGAGTGAGTCAAAAACTCGGAAGTATTTTTTTTTTAGACGTAGTAGCGATTAAAACTTAGGGTAGAAAGGGGCGGCCAAAAAACTTCCCCCTCGGTTGAAACATAGAGAGGTATTTATAGATGAACGATTAGGGCTAAGGTCCTAAATTAAGGCGGGACAGATTTTCAAATCTTAAAGGGTCACGAGTTGGCCTTTGAAGGAGCCGTTTGGAAGACGTTTGACCTTTGATCAGATCGTCTGAAAAGCATTTGGCTTTTTGCCTTCATGACAAAAGGGCTCTTGTTTAAAGCAAGTACTTACACCAAAATGGAGGAACAAATCCTGTGTCTAGAGAAAAGAGGAGGCTGGAGCTTTATCAAGGGAAACTAGAAGAGAAAGGAGGAGAGGGCTGCCGTTTCATTTGACTAGGAAATAGGTTTAGACTTTGTATCTTGAATTGAGTAGTTGGTTATTGCTTGGGCTGAATATTTGAGCGGACTTGAAATTTTTGGAAATTAGCCGAAAGTATGGGCCTTGGTTGCTGAAACTTTCCTTTCCTTTCTTCCTTGCTTATTTCTTGGGCTTCTAAATTTATCAAAGTTCTTAGATCCATATATTATGTAATGATATTAAATATTATAATAATAGTAGTAGTAGTAGTAACCAACAACATTAATAATAGTAATAATAATAAAAATAATTAAAATAGGTTTTTTGATAACTTTACTAACTTAGAAACTCAAGAAAACAAGTTGGAAGAAAGGAGGGTCAAAATTGGGTGTCAACACAAATATTAAAATCTTTCATAGTACACATTTAGATCTACCATGAGCAAAACTTCATTTTTCCTTGATCGGATCTTAATCCTAAACTAGCACATGTTCTTCATGTTTATGTTCTATATAATTATAGAGTTAACATATTTGTTTGTCTCTTTCAAATGTGTATAATATTTTTCTTGTTAGCTTCAATGTAAATATTTTGTAATCTTCAATAAAATAGTCCTAAGAGAATGGTACTTTATGTCCTCTATTTTGATAAATATAAAAGCTGTGATCCACTTATAGTGGGATTTGATTCAAATTAAATTAGCAAAGAAAACATAGAAAGAATATTACATACTCCCTCCATTCCAAAATAAGTCTCTTTTAGCTCATACACACCCCTTAAGAAATTGCTCACTCCTAAAAAAACTAGGAGTGTTTTTACCAGCTTACCCCTAATTAATGCTTAGAAAAAGAAAAGTTATTTAATGATTCTTGGTAAAAGTTATTTAATGATTCTTGATTATAAATAAGGATAAGTTTGAAAGAATAGGATTAATTTCTTCTTGAAATCCTAAAGTGTCACTTATTTTGGAATAAAATAAAAAGCCTAAAAGGAGACTTATTTTGGAATGAAGGGAGTATATAGGAAGGTCTGATCTTACACCTTTGAAATAAAATAAAAAGCCTAAAAGGACACTTATTTTGGATTAGAGGGAGTATATAGGAAGCTCTGATCTTACACCTTGTAATTTTTCTCGAGCTATGTGACAATTTTTCTGAGCTTGTGAAAACGGAATTCTTGCAATGTGAAAAGTGCTTCACAGAATATGGTGTACGGGATATTTGTGGGACCTGTGAATTTTCTAGTATTAGCATGCCAGTATAGCTCTAATATATCAAACATGTGGTAGTCCTATAACTCGACTTCACTAGAAGATCTAGAATCATTGCCATGCCTTTTGGATTGCGGCTTTCATGTTTAAAATCTTGAATTCATTAAATTTAAATTCCTTAATCCATATCTACCAAATAAGGCATGTCAAATGTAGACCTAGCGTGCGGATTCCGAAGATTTTCTCTCCCTTGTCTCGCTTATTAAATTCTCAAAAGGTGACATATCACATGGAGCTCCTTCAAATCTAAGTTACCATTATGTCTTGTCCCAAATCTATCGTGAGATGTGATTGACATCGACATTAATTGTCTGTCAAGTATCGTGAACTGGCTAACATCTAACTAATTTCCTTGGCCAAGTTCTTATATGCCCCATTAGGGATTTCCATCACTTTTCCCTCTCAATTCTTACTTAATCCAATCTCTAGACACTATCCGTCATAAATTAAATTACTAACTTTGTTACCAGGAAGTAACGAAACTTATCCTGAGCAATGTTTTCACGAATTCTAGATTTTGAGTATTGAAGAATTCTTTGATTATTGGGTGAAAACCTAGGTTTTAGGAATTAAACGGAGTTGAACGACGGTAATATATTGTTTTTGACATGAGTTCGTGGTAAAAATCTTACCATGGGCAATAGTGTAGAACCCTAACTTGTTTTCTCCTCAAAAGCTCTCAAAAAGTTGTGAGAAAGAATGATTTTTCTCTCTCTGGCGACCCAGATATATCAATTTTCTACCCAGGCACTTTTTCCACCGCTCTGTGCTCCACATAACACTCAAGGACCAGCTCCTTCTGGTTTGGGCATTTTGGCCGCAGGTGTCCGTGTTTGTGGACTATTTTTCTGACACGATAGCCTTAAGTAAGATATTCATAACTCTTTGTAGAAACGTCGAAATGACGATTTGAAGTTTTCAAAACTAAACAGCAAGAGATTTAATTTCATCAATAGTTTATATAGCTCAATTCCTTATACACTAGGAGATATGATCGTTTGAAGTTAGGTCATGTGCGTCTATGAACGACTTCTTCCATTAAACATTTTAAACTTGTTCCAGATTACCTCTATCTTCTAAATGTCCTTTAACCTTCCAAACAAAATATTTATATGATATACCTTCTTCTCTCTGATCAACCC
>NW_026713996.1:0-25000 GCF_029784015.1 Lycium ferocissimum | reverse complement strand
CACAACGACAAACTTTTATTCTTAGCACACTTACATTATGCCTCGTTCAGCATAAGTTTTGTCACGTGGTTAGCACGTGTGCAGTTTTAAAATTTTTTTGTTCAATATATATTTGCCCGCTCTTCCTGTATTTTACTTTTCTTTTCATTTGTTCATTATAAAGCTGAAGAAGGCCGTTGCTTTGTCACGTTTCCTATATCATCTTTATCAATTTTTTGATTGATTTCTCTTAGTGGGGTTTCAATTTCATCTGTAAGTTATTAGTTACTATGTTATTACTTGTGGTTTCCTTCATGTGTTTGTGTCTGTATTTTATTTGAATAGTTTTTTTTTTCCTTTTTATTCTTTTACCTTTTCCGTAATGCATTGTGTTAATGTATTTTTTGGTAATATTTTTTATGTGTTTTTTCCCCTTTTTTTTCCTGATTGTATTTTATGTTTTGTTCATGTCAGTGTGCTAAATCATGAGACGTCAATTTGGACAAGTAGCTGACTATTATATTCCTCCGGAAGAGTGGATAGACACACGCATCAGTGCTGTATGGCGAGGGGACGAAAAGTTTGTTAAATTTGTTGAGAAATTTCTTACAAAAGAACAGTTGGTAATTTTGAAGAATTGTCCTTTTAGGAAGTTTATGGAATTGCATAATATAAAAATGTCGGGTATCTTGGTGAATTTTATGTTGTTGTCGGAAGTCCACTGTTCTGAAACCAATGAAATGCATTTTAGTATACAAGATAAACTTGTGACATTTACAGACCAATCATTTAAGAGAGTATGGTTATCGATTAATGAACTTCGATCTTTCTATGCTAAATATAACAAAACCAATGGCAATCGCTCTTTTGAGAAGATATTTTGGTGTTGAAGATGGTAAAAGAAATTTGGAAATGAGGGAGTTGAAGAATGTGATGAAATGAAAATGTAGATTTTGAAGATGACTTTGATGCGGTGGACGCTAGCAGAGCTATATACTTGGTCGTGTCTTATTGGGCGGTAGGATTGATAAGAAGGTATTGTGGGAGATATTGTATACATAGAGGACAATGGAATTGTTTGAGCGAGTTTAATTGGGGGTCTTTGTGTTTCTGCTGAACTCCTGAGGTATTTCAAATCAATATATAAGCAAGGTATAAACAGACATACCATTGATTATGGTATTGTTGGTTTTGTTTATCGCTTTATCGTTTGAGTTTGGTCTAGGTTCAATGACTATCGCAGACAATATGTTGAAATTGTTGGCGATTGTCGTGAACCTCTGATGTTGTCATATGTCAGTAATAAATTTCCACAATTCAATGATGTCAAGAAATTGCTTGTATCCGAAGAGTACACGAGAAAGGTAGTGGTGTTTATTGCCCTTTACTTTTCGTGTAAACTTTTAATGTGGTTTTTCTTTTTCTGTTTTGATGTCATTATTATTTTATTGTTGTATGGATTTTATTTCAATAGCGAGGTAAAGGGGTGGTTGATGAATCTCCGGATAATTCAAGTGATGATGGAAGCGAATCTGAAGATGCCAATATTGCTGGCAAAACCACTGAAAGCTCTTCTTTAGAGCATCGCATTGAGGTATTTCTCATGGGTCCTCTCTGTTTTTGCTCTAAAAGTTTTGTTCTTTTTTTTTTCTTGAGTTTAACACTGTGCTGTATTTGTTTATTTTCACAGTTCCTGGAAAATGTTTGTGATGTTAAATTGGATAGGATTTTGAATAATCAACGTATGGAGAAGGCCGGATGGATCGGGTGATTTCTCGCTCCGAAAAAGCGTGGTTAAATTTTGAATCCCAAAATCGCGCTCGATGCTGAAAATGTTCGTCGACATGTTGATTCTCCTCGTTATGTTGAAAAGTGTAGGCGCAAGAGCACAAGATCTGTTTCGTAAAGTCTTTCTTGCTAAAAAAGGAAAACTAAACAAGCCGGTCTCGTAAAAATGTTAAGCAATCTTCCGTTAGGCAACGAAGAAGATCGGTGCGGTCTCATGTTGGTGAAGATATTGATATTGAACAGCATTTGGAATGCCAAAGCAACGGGAGATGAGGGGGCCAACTCGTTTGGTGTTGATTTATCTAATGTTAAGGCTGAAGGTAATCAAGAAATTCGATGAAAGATGTGAGCCGCTTCTAGTGAAAGAACCGTTGATGAGACGAGTTGGGAGGCAAAATCCGGTTTTACAAGAGAAGAAAATTACGCAAAACATTACAAGATGTAGATGCTTCTCTAAATGTGGCATTTGAAGATGTTTTTGGAGAAGTCCAAGCAAATGTGACATGTCCTATGGAGGCAGATGTTGAACAAGTTGAATCTCTAAATGCAACTGAAAATGTTGAAATTTGGATTGCTCCAAGGAATTTACATTTATACTTTGTTGTTTTCTAAACCTAAGCTACCTGGCACACTTTTCTGGTAGTTAACACTTTGTGTTCTTTTTTGTTTTGCTTATGCAAATGATAGCTTTACCCCTCCTGGCATAATCCCCCCTTTTATTGCAAACTCATGTTCTGCCAACTCTGGCATGCTACCTTTTTTGGCAAAGTTATATTTCTTCCTATATATTCATACTTTTACTTTTTGAAACTTAGCTCTTGTCCCTTCTGGCACACTTTCACATTTTATTGCAAACTCATGTTCTGCCTCCTCCGGTATACTCATCTCTTTTGGAAAGTTAAGGATATGCAACCGGCAAACTTTTACTTTTTGAAATTTAAATCTTGCCCTTCCTTTCATCCTTTTTTTTCAAGCATAAGGTTTTCCCCGCTTCCGTATTGTTAACACTTGATTATAAATTTTCCTTTTTGCGAACCTGCAAATGATGGTTATGTTTTGACATAATTTTAAATCTTTTCCACCTCCTCCGGCATTTGTTAATTTTTTATGTTAATATTTTGCTTCGATGATGGATGTTGTGTTTTAATTTTTTACTTCTTAGGTTGTCGGAACAATTGGGCATTGAGATACTTTGTGATGCCAATTGCATAGAATCTCGTATCTCCATCGCATAGGACATATTTGCAAAGTCTAGAAAGAAACTCGAAATGATCTTTGCGGTGGTTTTTTCATCCTAACGAGATTTATTGAAACTGATAGGACGGAAAGAAGATGATACGTTGGTGTCGCCTCATGATGATGAATCCATTTCCTTTTCCAAACATAAGGAAATGCTTCCAAAAAATTGTTCAAAACTTGTTTAAAAATTTACATTTATACTTTGTTGTTTTCTAAACCTAAGTTGCACACACACTTTTGGGTAGTTGACACTTTGTGTGCTCTTTTTTGTTTTCCTTATGCAAATGATAGTTTTGCCCCTTTTATAATCCCCCTTTTTATTGCAAACTCATGTTCTCGCCTAATTTATACTACCTTTTCGCAAAGTTATATTTGACACCGACATACTTTTACTTTTTTAAACGCTCTTGCAGAAACCAATGTTCACATTTTATATGCAAACTAAAATGTTCGCCTCAAACATACTCATCTCTTTTGGAAAGTTATTTTACGCCCCTCCGGCATACTTTTTTACTTTTTGAAACTTAAATCTTGCCCCTTTTGACATACTTTTCCCTTTTTCAAGCTTAAGGTTTGCCCCTTCCGAGCATATTGTTCAAAACTGTTCATAAATTTTTCCTTAGAACCTAGCTGCTACATAATTTTCAATCTTTTAACACTTAATTTGTTAATTTTTTATGTTAATATTTTTACTTCGGATGAAAGTGTTTCTTAATTTGTTACTTTATGTAGGATGTTGTGGAGGAACAATTGAGGCATGAACGGTGTGACCCAATCGTGAAGAATCCAACGTTTCTCCACCAGAAAGGACATATGCTTGAAAATCTTGGAGCAAATTCAAGATGAATTTGTGGTTTTTGATCATCTCAAACGAGATTTATCTCCTCGCTCGATGATAGGATAAGAGGGTGATACGTTGGTGTCGCTCATCATGATGAATCCATTGTATCTCAAGTCGAAGGAAATGCAACCGAAATGTTGAAGGCCGAATTGCCTGCTTGCAAATTTACATTTATACTTTGTTGTTTTCTAAACTTTGTTGCCTAGCACACTTTTCCTAGTTAACACTTTGTGTGCACAAGGATGTTTTCCTTATGCAAATGATAGTTTTGCCTCCCGCATAATCACCCTTTTATTGCAAACTTATTTTCTCGTGTGTGCTACTCGCATTCCATCTTTTTTCGCAAAGTTATATTTCTGCCTACACTAGCATAATTTTAGTTTTTGAACTTAGCTCTTGCCCCTTCCGGCATACTTTCACATTTTATATGCAAACTCATGTTCTGCCTCCTTCGCATTTAACTCTTTTGGAAAGTTATTTTACTCGCATCCGACATACTTTTACTTTTTGAAACTTAAATCTTTAGTTTTCCGGCATACTTTTTACTTTTTATAGGATAATCTTTTCCGGAGCCTTACCATAAACTTGTTCATAAACTTTTTCACCTAACTTCGCTTGTTCACAGATTGTCTTTTACTTGTTTCTTAATTTTTTTGTTACTTATTGCTTTTTTTCCTTTAGGAACAATTGGCGTTGAATCGCTTCGTGACGCTAATTTTTCCATTTTCTTAACAAAGGAGATATGGCTCAAAATCTTGAGCAAACAACACTTGAAAATCTTGAGCATATAAGACGTGAAACACCCGAAGCCTAAATTTCTAACGAGGGTGACACAACCGTAGATATGCCCGAGCCTTTTAATGCACTTGAGCTGATTGAGGGAGCAATTTGACATCGAGCCTATTACTACGAAGAGCCATTGAGAGCGAATTACCACACTCGTTCAAGGGAGTCCGTCGTTGTTGATGGAAAGTGGGCGAGAACTAAGCTGAACGGAGGACAATTTTTGCCTTTGAAGATATTGTAAATGTCGCTTATTCCGAAAAGAGAGTACTCGTTAGTCAAAACCCCTCCTATTGTTGAAGAAGAACGTTGTTGAAGGTATTAGTGCCATCTTCCTTGAAGACAAGGCGCGAGGAAAAGGAAAGACGGGCATACCCCGCAATCAATGCTATATTCGACAAAACGATCTTCCTTTTTGGGTCATTGACGGAGCGTGGATGAAAAAGGATGATGTGCCCATTCCATTACTTCAAAAGCAAATGGCGTGAACTTTTGGAAAAAATTTATCAATCCTCAAAATCTTCCACCAAGTAGCTTTTGACCTGTGTTTTTAGTTATTGTGTGCTTTCTTGCATTTTTCTTTCCTTATTGTTATGATTTTTTCTGCCTTTTAAGTACAATCTCTCGATTTTTTACTTTTTGAAACCCAATACTCTTTTGCAAAGTTATATTTCGCCTAAACATACTTTTACTTTTTGAAACTTAGCTCTTGCCCCTTCCGCATCTTTCACATTTTATTGCAAACTCATGTACGTTTCTATTTTATAATTTACTCCGGCATACTTTTTTTTTTGATATTAAATCTTTTAAGATGAGGTAAAACATCTCTTTTAAGATAAAATTTCTTTCGTGAACCAAACTTACCGTTTATAAGTGGTGATGTTGAGCCAAAAATATAGGTATGTTTTTTTTGAGCCGTTATATGATTTTTTTTTTAAGCCCCTAATGTCGATTTGATGATTGTCTTTTACTTTTTCTTTTCTTATTTTTCTAAGTTATTGCTTCTTGCTTTTTTTTTTTTCTTTATTGCCGAATCACTATTTTTTTTCCAACACAACATATCGATGTGATGTCGTATTATTTGAAAGAAAAATGTATCATCCATCTCCCCTCGTTCACAACCGTATATGACGTTGATCACCAGTGCAACTTGACATCAATAGATACTAAAGACCCGGTTAATTACCACCGGTTTGGGAAGACAATGATGTTGATGATGCATTTTTGTTAGTAATATTGTGTATGGGCAAAGAGGAAAATGCGGTATATCATGTGGAGAACGCCTATTGTGGTATTAATTCCTATTCGCCTGGAGATGACGATCCTAAAGCAATTTCTCACTATGTACTTGTCGTTTTTATGATTGATGAGCATAGATTGGTAGTTTATAACTCACTCAATCATAATGATGATCGTTTGGTTCATATTGTCGAGGCCTACTGTGGTATGATTCCTAAGTTGTCGATGAAATGCATTTATATTGGGATCATACAATAACTGTGAAAGAATCCGACATATACCGGCCGCTTTGTTGGAAAGCAAGGAAGTTTTGCCCTTTCCATCTAAAACGTTTTTTCCATTGTTTTTTGTTGATTTAATTATTTTTGTTTATCAAGTTTTTGATATTCCGTCATAGTTTGTCATTCAATCAATTATAAAAAGAAAAGTTTGACCTTTCCTAAGTGGGGAAAATCGAAGTGATTATCATGATTAACGGGATGGTTCTGAGATGATGGACAAGAAAGAAAGGTCAAAAAAATTTTGTTTTGTCATGGGAAAAAAAGGAAAAAATAGTTATTGGGGTTAGTTGAGACGCCATGTAATTCTTTTTTTACAAACGTGTTTTTTTAACATGTTATATTGTAAATATATTTGACTATACTTATGATTTTTACACTATAAAGAAAGGAAAAAAAATATTTGTTTTAGTTATTTTTCCATCACAACTTCATGCTGTTAATATTTTACCTCTTTTTGTAAATGTTATAAGGATTGAATAGTTTGTGTTTGTGTTATAATAACTTTAATGCATTTAATTTGATGGTGTATTTTTAATCTCATGACTTCTTGTGTCGTAAAACCGTTATTTTGTTGAAAATCCAAGTTATGTTCTAGTCCATCACAACTTATGTTTGTTTATGTATTAGGATCCTTCCGCAAGATAGTTTGGTCATTTTGTAATGTTCCACCTTTTCCGGCATAATTTAAGTTCAGAAAAGTTGACAAGAACCAGCAACAAAGACAAAACTTTCTTTAACTTTTTTCATGTACCCAAACGCATTTTATTGGGATTATTTGAAAGACGTAATGCCGTTATTTTAGTATGAATGAATTTTTTATGTTGAGTCACAACTTTACCGGCTTTTGGACTATTGTTGAGAAGTCGGCATGAAATTGTAGTTATAACGTAATGAGATATTCTTACAATTTAATTGTATTTGTTTGAATGAATTTCAAATTTAAGCATTTTAAAATATTGTTCATTTTTAATCTCAACTATCCGTTTATGAATGAAATTTTAAATGAATGAATGTAATATAAATGTAAAACTGAAAAACATGTTGGTTGAATGTTTTTTCCAATCTGTCGGCATAGTTTCAAATTTTTTATAAACAACAAAGCATATAAGTAAAAGTTGAAACCAATTTATTTAAGACAAATCAAGTTATCGCCACGGTGAGGCATAAAATGTAAAACTTGAGATAATTAAGAGAGATGATTTTTGTTATTTTTCCCAATGTTTTATTAGAGACTTATGCTTTGATTTCATGTGCAGAAATTTATCTCTTGCTTTTATAACTTGCCATTATCAAGAACAAAGACAAAAGAAGATAACAACTTAATAAAAGAAAATAATAAAAGAAATAATGGACAAAATAAGAATAAATGAGTGATAAGATGCTTGAAGTCTCGCCTTAGTAATACCAAAGTTTTGCCATTTCTTTTCAGGCGAGTGTGCATTATGCGTCAAGAATCATAAGATAAATTCATATAAACCATGTATAAGAGTGTGATGTTAGGATGACAATTTCCTCTTCCCGTATCTTCGAATATGGATTGAGAGCCGGATTGTGGTTACGGTGTTGCCCT
Source organism: Lycium ferocissimum (assembly GCF_029784015.1). Classification (NCBI taxonomy): domain Eukaryota; kingdom Viridiplantae; phylum Streptophyta; class Magnoliopsida; order Solanales; family Solanaceae; genus Lycium; species Lycium ferocissimum. The sequence goes on along the minus strand of NW_026713996.1, from coordinate 17,280 downwards.
AGTGTGTCCAAAGAACTTGCATCTACCACATATGTACGTGTACTTTGTCGATTCTCTTTCGGGACGATATCTTTTTGTTTGTTTTCTTCCAGGTCTTATTTTAACATCGAAGGCGTTATTTTAATATCCAAAATGTTTTGTGGAATAATCCATGAGTCTTCATTTCCAACCGATAGTATTTCACCTTTGTATGTCTCTTGTCAAGTGTGCTTGTTTTCTTGAACCATCCGTACGAAAGATGTAGATTTTGGCAAACTTTTTTGTCTATAACTCGCCGCAGCGTGTGCATAGTAACTCGTCGGTTTGGAACTCAAGCACTCACAAGTCATATTCTTCGTGTCTACATTGTATTGATATCCTTCATCTTTCACAACAAATTTGACGAGTTATGTTTTCTACAGTGGAAATTGACAATATAAATGAGTGATATTTTTTGTGGCAATTTTCAGATTATATGAGAGTTATGCCCTTTCCAGATACTTCACTGACGTACATTGAAAATAATATTCGCCCTTCCACAGAATCTAAGTATAAAATAGGGTCATAGTTGTTGCTTTGTCCAGCATAACTTTTGTGTTTGGTTAATTTTAAACTATCCATTGCACAAAACTAAGATTGAAGTGTGTGTTGTAAAATCTACTTACTTTCATCGTGAGCATAAAAACGATAGGTAATAGTTATGCCCCACCCTACATAATTCCATGCTAGTTAATATAAGTTTCTCGCTCTTCCGGCGTAACTAAGTATAAAAATAGGGTGATAGTTTTTTTCCTTTTATCCAAGATAACTTTTGTGTTTGGTTAAAATTAAACTATTCATTGCTCACCAATCTAATATTGTGTGTGTTGGTAAAATGTACTTACTTTCATTGTGAAGCCTCTACTTATCTTTTCAAGCGTAATCTTTTAGCCCAACACGTTAGGTCATGTGGACGGTCTTGTTGCGTCCAATTTTCTCTTCAAAACCAATTTTTGGATCTTGTTCTTTGATGTAATCAATACATGCCATTATTGGCAACTCCCTTGCTTTCCTCAATATAGAATTTATTGTCTCTACATTATTTGTTATGAGCATGTTGTAACGCCTGTTGGTGTGAAATGAACGTGCCCATCTTTCCGGTGGTTCTTCTTCTATGTATTCTGCAGCTTTTGGGTCGATTTGTTGTATCTATGACATATAGGTACGAAACTCTCGCCTCGTTGTAGGTAGTTGTCGCATTGTAGAACAAAGTGATAGGATTTCTTCGGATGGAAATATTTCGGCAAGTTCTTCTCCATGTGGTAGATGCATATTCCATGCTCGGGTATCTCGATACGGCTCTTTGATTGCGGTTAATGACGCGTGGCGATCGGAAAGAATTGATAGGTCTTTGCGCGTGCCAAACACCTTTTTCACGTGTCCGGTTAAACCACCGTAGGATTCATTATTCTCGAGTCGGCAATACCAAAATGCGAGAGGAAATATGCCGTTGTTTCCATCTTTGCTATCGTTTATCATAGACACGCGCGGTATTTTGATTTCAAGAAGGTTGCATCCACCATCATTGCGTCCGCAATGTTTCCAACCCTCAATTGATGCTCCATACGCGAAAAAGCATATTTAAACTTATCGGGGTCCATTTGATGTTAGCAACCGCTTCGTGATTTCTTAATTTCATCATGTGAAGATATTGCGGTAGAAGTGTGTAGTTATTTTTACGGGCTTCCTCTTATGACATTATAAGCGTGTTGGGGAACGCCATGCTTTGTGGTAACTAATGCAAGCCATATTTGCTTCTTATTTCTTCAATGACAAATTTGGGTGTTATCTCTTGTAGTGTATGGCGTACTAGGTCCGTAATGTATTCCGCTATGACTTTTGATTGCGATTCCTCATGTCAGAGGTGATGAAATTTATTGAACAACTATGTCTCTTTTCGAAGTTAACTACTTTGAAAAGTTCTGATCCTCTGAACCTTGAACTGTGGAAACGCCAAATGCAGGTTGGATCAACACATCTGATGTAATACCGTTGCGTGCATGACTTTTCTACCTTGTACTGTTGATGACGAGTAATTGCAATGTTATTCATGCACTTTTTCACTGTATCTTTGTCTTTGAATAAAATGCCAACTTCTATTTGATCAATCGATGCACTAGGTGTCAAAATTTGTGTATCATTTTGTATCCTCTTCCTTTTTTGTGTCTTTGTTTTGTTGACGGCTGTAATTTGTGTCTCTTCAACTATCATGCTCGGAGTAAGTGATACAACATTCATTGAAGTTGGATCTTGAGAAAGGTCATTGTTTACAACTTGCTCAATGTTTGGCGGTTGCCATTGTAGTCGAGGTGTCGGTTAAGAGTTACTATCTCGCTCTCGCTCAAGTGTAATCCCAAGGTTATGTCCAATAGGGCCGTGTTGTTCGTCATCCAATCCAACTTCGTACATGTCTTCTTCATAAGCAATGCGAGTTGTCCGTCAATTTCCTCTATGGTTTGTCCTTCCGTTATTAGATAGATTCATTATGATGTTCTTGTAATGGGTTGTCCTCCGGTGATCGGGCCGAATCGAACCTAATATGAAACGGAATTCACGAAGTTGTCATTGTTGTTGAGCGTGCACAAACAAGTGTGAAGATCAATGTCGTTTTTTACACGCATCCCTTTGGATGTTTTCTCACCGGTGTCAAACCATATGTTGGCCTCTTTTGCCGAGTATGTCAGGTATGCCCCGCAAATATCCGTTGAGTGAATTGTTGAAAATTTACACCATCATTGACAAGTATTAGCTTGGTTTCATGATTAACATAATTGTAGGCGGCGCCCATTTGCCGTTGAAGGCTACGTAGATGCATCTTGGTGTCATTTTTTTTGTTAAACTTCCCGCATAAAGAGATATTCACTTGAGAAAAATCAAAATGAAATGTATTTAAGTTGTTAGTTTTGAAAATTTAAGTTCGCCCTTCCCAACAAACTTTGTATGTAATGTCATGAAGTATGCCTCGAAACGGCATACTCTACCATTTGTAAACGGTGTTCTCTCCGCATTCTTCGAAAAATGGAGTAACTATTCTTCAAAAAAACAAAAATGATAATCGTTTTCTTCGCAAATTATTCCAATGAAATTGCAATTATTTTCATGAAAGTCGAAAAACCTCCTCTGTCTTTATCCAATTTAAATCAAATCCATGCAACAATATTCCAATTTAAAATGGACTAATTTATACTTCTATATATAAACCAACACAACTTTGAAGAGGAAAAAAAAACACTTTACTTCGAAAACCGGTATAATCACATACAAAATGAACCAAAATCAACATATTGTACATGTTAATGGTGGCCACGGCAAGCACATGAACATGCCCATCCTCATATAACCAAATCCATCCTAATATTGCAAATTTGCAAATTACTCAAGAAATTGCCGATATCAAAAGAGATATAGATTTTCTGAGGGCTCTTTACGGTGCTCTAAGTAGAGAAAATGATGATCTACGAAGAGAATTACGATTTGTAAGGCAGAGGTTATTCCAAAGACACTGGTCAAATTGACGATGGGGCAATTTGGAATGGGTACACGTGAAATTAGAACTGATGATGGTAGTTTGGTACTTATGAAGTTAGGATTTTATGTTTTGTGGATATATATATATTGCCTTTTACGGCATACTTGTTCAGAAGTTTGTTTAACTTTGTAGAATTTTATTTTATGCTCTACTACTTTGTAAATTGTACTTTTGCCTTCTCCGCATACTTGTTATTAAGTTTGTTCAAACAATCATAGTTAACGCATACTCTACTCCCCGTAAATTGAACTTTTGCCTCCTCCGACATAAGCACTTTTTGTTTTGCTGATGATAATGCAGTAATTGTTTTTGGTTAAAAAAAATTAAAAAAAATGAAAACCTCCTCTACCTTCATCCAAATAAAATCAAATGCCTGCAACAGTTATTCCAATTAGAGGATTGACTCAACTGGACTAATTTATACTTCTACATAAACCAACTTTTGCCTTCTCCCATACTTGTTATGAAATTGGTTCAAAACATTGCCAATTAACGGCATACTTACTCTTTTGTAAATTGAACTTTTGCCTCCTCGCATAATGAATTTTTGTTTTCTTGATGATAATGCAAAAGAATCGGACTAATTTATACTTCTACATAAAATGAATAATTTATACTTTATATACTGTAACTTTTGCCTTCTCCGACATACTTGTTATGAAATTGGTTCAAAACATTGCCTTTGTAAATTAACGGCATAAGTTCTTTTTGGTACTTTATGACTCTTTTGCAAATTGAACTTTTGCCTCCTCCGATACTTGTTCTAAATTTGCACACAGCTTTACCTAATTCAAGTTTAAATCGATAAGCATTGCCCGATTTAAATTGAATTTACTATAATTACAATTTCAAGTAAATAAGCATTGTATACTAATTTAATTAAGGTATAAAGTAATTAAAATCGTAGCAAAGCATTAAATCCAATCGATTCTATTTTGTTTGAATAATTTTATAGTGCGTAATGTTCAATACGAGCCGTATGTCATCTCGTTTTTAATAATCGAGTCGTAGAAGATGATCTTTTTCAAATATTAACAATCTAAACTCCATAAAATCGTTAAATTGAGTTGAATTAAGATTTGTACCTTTTACCGATGTTGTAGCAAAGAAAATCAATGGGAGAAATCGGCTTGAAACAACGATTTGAATAATTGAGAAATACACTTTGGGAACGAAGTTGGTCAAGTTAACGATAGAAGGATTTGAGAATAACGATTTTTGTTGTGTTTTATATGTAACGGTTAGGGGTAGTAATATCTTTTTACTATGTTAGTTTTGCTCGGAAGGGCAATAATTAAAGACCACCATTTTGAGGGCAAAATCTAAAGACCAGCCCAAAAGAGGGGCATTCGCGCCAATTGCCCAATCAGTTTATGAAAATGCAACACAGAGGCCAAGTTTAGATCATGATATAGAATTCCTGGAGTTCAAAATGTGTCCAGATAAACTTAAGGATTTTTTCTTAGACTTTGAGTTTATTTGTATAAATTCAAACTTCAGAATAATATTATGGAATTTTTCTCATATATAAGTTTGAATTTTAGGATATTACACTGAAATTTCATTTTTATAAATTTGAACTCCGCTCATGAACTTTTAAACGAGTCTCGTCTCCTGGTGAGAGAATAAAAATCGAAAGAATTCCATCCTTTTGTATCTTGAGAAGCAAAGTGCAACAAACTCTCAAGAATTTTTCGCTTCCCTTAAGAATCTGGGCTGTGTCTTAGTTCCAGTGTGGGCGATATCCTCTCGGATCAGCTACTGCTCATCGCCTTGGTAAACTATCATCTCACCACTTGCTAATCAGGACCTGAGCCCCTCCTCGAGCGAATTCCTCCTTTGCTCCTCAGCTTACGCGGTATTAACAATCATTTCCAGCTGTTATTCTCCTCCCAATTTCTTGCGCATTACTCACTAGTTCGCCACTACAACAACGTTTCCGGTGTTTCCCGTCCGACTTACATGCGTTAAGAACAAGGATCATACTCTTCATGAGATTTATAGTTACATTACTTATAACTCTTTGTTCATAGACAAAGCAAATTCAGAATTGTCTTTCATTACTTGCACAACACAAATCAGAGTCCGGAGCCAAAATGGCTTATTTTTTGAGCTAATAGCTCAAAATAGAATATCTTTTTTTTTTATACCAAAATGGGTATTTCGTTGGTTATCCAACGAAATACCCATGATTACTGTTCCGGTCCGGTAGGGAAAGTTACATTTCGCTACACTTGTAGCGAAATGTAACAAATAATATATATATTTTTTTTGTATTTCGTTGGACTACCAACGAAATAGGATAATTTTTTTTTTTTTTTTTTTTTTTATTTCTTTGGTAAGAAAACAAATTTAATTTTTTTTTTGATTTCGTTCATACAAAAAACGAAATATGAAAATATAATTTTTTTTTTGTATTTCGTTGGACTACCAATGAAATAGGATAATTTTTTTTTTTTTTTTTTTTTTTTTTTGTATTTCGTTGGTAAAAAAACGAATTTAATTTTTTTTTTTTTATTTCGTTCATACAAAAACGAAATATGAAAATATAATTTTTTTTTTTGGTATTTCGTTGGACTACCAACGAAATAGGATAATTTTTTTTTTTTTTTTTTTTTTTTGTATTTCGTTGGTAGTCCAACGAAATAGGATAAAAAATATATATATTTTTTTTTGTATTTCGTTGGTAGTTCAACGAAATGAGATAATATTTTTTTTTTGTATTTCGTTTATAAAAAAATGAAATAATTTTTTTTTTTTATTTCATTGGTATATGAACGAAATAGGATAAAATATTTTTCTCCCCAACGTCTTACAAAATATTTTTCTCCCCAGCGTTTTAAAGCATAAATTTTGAAATAAATATTTTAACACATGCAATAATTAATAAATCAATAAATCTTTTCTTTGCAACCAACACTTAGTGTTTTTTCCATACTTTGACCAACGATTAGTCGTGTGTCAAGACTCCGAAACATCAATATTTTATATAGAACCTGATATTTTTTTCTGCGTCCTATAATGCAGGCTCAATACTTCAAGGATACGTAAACGTTCGGATCGTCGTTTTAGGGGTTGAAAAGGCACCCGAAGTAAGTTTTGTTTGGAAACTTTAGGGTGTTTTATTTTTTAAGATTTTGATTTAAGCGTGTTATTTTTTAATCAAGACATAACTTTATTTTGAATATAAATCTAATTCTAAAAAATATAAGGTGAAAAACTAGTTGTAAAGTGGTCAAACTTTAGATGGTCATAACTTTGCGCTTCGGTCCGTTTTACGCGTTTTTTTTTTTTAACTTGCGTATTTTTCGAGATCTATGCGGACAAGCTCTCGCAAGGCGGTTTTGGCCGAGCCGATTTTTAAAAAAACACCTTTTATCCCATTCAATTTCAATTTTCCCCCAAATTGGCCTGAAATTTTCAGTTTTATTTACTTATAAGATGATGATATGCAATAGATTTCAATGTAAAAATCTCGGGGTAATGTAGCTGTGAATGTCAATTTCACTTCTGCGGTTTCAATTTTTGAAAATAAAGCTGACTAATTTTCTCGACATATAAAGTTGACTAAAAAATTATTTTCCTATTTCGTTTTTATATAAATGAAATATCTATAAAAAAATTTATCCTATTTCATTGGTATATGAACGAAATATATATATATAAAAAAAAGATATATATATATATATATATATATATATATATATATATATATATATATATATATATATATATATTTTCCTATTTCGTTTTTATATAAACGAAATACAAAAAAAAAAAAAAGGTTTTATCCTATTTCGTTCATATACCAACAAAATACAAAAAAAAATAAAAAAAAATTATATTTTCCAAAAATGAAATAAAAAAATATTTATTTCGTTTTTTTATAAACGAAATACAAAAAAAAAAAAAAAATTTTTTATCCTTTTTCGTTGGACTACCAACGAAATACAAAAAAATTATATTTTCATATTTCGTTTTTGTACGAACGAAATCAACAAAAAAAATTAAATTCGTTTTTTTACCAACGAAATACAAAAAAAAAATAAAAAAATTTATCCTATTTCGTTGGTAGTCCAACGAAAGACAAAAAAAAATAAAAAAAAAATTATATTTTCATATTTCGTTTTTGTATGAACGAAATCAAAAAAAAAAAAAAATTAAATTCGTTTTTTTACCAATGAAATACAAAAAAATAAATAAAAAAATTTATCCTATTTCGTTGGTAGTCCAACGAAATACAAAAAAAAAAAATATTATCTGTTACATTTATTTCTACAAAAATTAGCGAAATGTAACTTTTCCTACGAACAAGATCATGTATTTCGTTGGATAACCAACGAAATACCCATTTTGGTATAAAAAAAAAAAAGATATTCTATTTTGAGCTATTAGCTCAAAAAACAAGCAATTTTGGCTCCGGACTCACACAAATCATATACTCAATAGCACCGTAGAACCTATTATTTGATTTAAATTTGTTACCGTGACTGGGATTGCCAATTTTTTCCTACAATTCTTTTTTTTTTTTTTTTATACACATAGTATATACCCGCTGTATCTTGACATAATTAAAAGATACTCCCTCTATCTCAATTTATGTAAACCCATTTTCTTATTAGTTCCATGTTAAAAAGAATGATCTCTTTTTATATTTAAAAGCAATATACCTTTCTTTATACAATGATTTATAATCACATAAAATATGTGTGATTCATTTTAAATCATAAATTTAAAAAAAAATTCTATTTTCTTAAATTTCGTACCCAATCAAATGGGTTTATATAAATGGAAGCAGTAAGAAAAAGAATTGAGAGAAAAAGGGAGACGACGTAAGTGCAAATGTCTTAAGTCCAAGATGATGCTTCTAATCAAAAGACTTGAAGCACAACCAAGATACAGCAAATGGCGACAATTTCATTCTCATTAGCTTCTCCTTCCAAGACCTTAAACCCATCAACAATCTCCCCCAAAAACCCTACCTTCTTCAATCTACTATGTAATCCCCAACACCTCAAAACAGTACTATCCCCACAAACCCTCTTTCTCAAATCCACTCCTCCCATTTCTCATCTCTTTATCAGGTCCCTAAAAACCCAACAATGCCGTATTTCTTCAACTCCAATCACTTCCCTGTTTACCGGCATAGTTGAAGAAATGGGTCAAATCAAACAACTCGGTTACACCCAACCCGACAGTTTCACCATGATAATCCAAGCTAAACTCATTCTTGATGACATCAACCTAGGCGACAGCATTTCTGTCAATGGTACTTGTTTGACTGTTGCTGATTTCGATACCCAGAAGTTGGAATTTAGTGTTGGATTGGCTCCTGAAACACTTAGAAAGACTTCTTTAATCGAATTGGAAAAAGGGTCTTTGGTTAATTTGGAAAGGGCTTTAAGGCCTAGTACTAGAATGGGTGGTCATTTTGTGCAAGGACATGTTGATGGTACTGGTGAGATTGTTGAGCTTAAACCTGAAGGGGATTCTTTATGGGTGAAGGTTAAGACTGGGAAAGAGCTTTTGAGGTATATTGTGCCTAAAGGGTTTATTGCTGTGGATGGGACTAGTTTGACTGTAGTTGATGTGTCTGATGAAGAAGAATGTTTTAATTTCATGTTGGTGGCTTACACCCAGCAGAATGTGGTGATTCCAATGAAGAAAGTGGGACAGAAGGTTAATCTTGAGGTGGATATATTGGGAAAGTATGTGGAGAGGCTTCTTAGTAGTGGCTTTGTGGATTCCATCAAATCTTCATGATAAAGGTTGTTTCTTTGTGCTTCTTTTTGTATTTGTAACTTGCCTTGGCAAAATTGTATCTTGAATTTTGGAGTAGTTTCTTTCTAGGTTCTATCAGGTGTATTTCTGGATAATGTTTCAACGAAATAAAATAAACAATTTGACCTGGGCTTGAGTCAAAACAAAAGTCTCTAAATCTTATGCTTGTATTTAGTAATATCAGTGGCACAAAATGAATGTGGCAAAAATTCAAGCACCAACTATGAAGACAATTTTATGCTTGATTGTACTGATGTGTTAAGCCTACCAGTGAGCAGATTGCTATGCATTTTTTCTTTTGAGTTTCATCACCAAATCCCTCCTGTTAATCTTTTTACACTATCTGATTACAATGATGAAATGTTGGAGGTAGGTGGTCATAGCATTGATGCAAAATATTAACTGATTAAGCCCTTGCAGGTAACCTTTCATTTCATGGACGCTGTTCCTAATACTTACTGAATACTAAGCACTGAATTAAGAAATTGAAATATTTATGGAACTCTTACAGCATTATTTATTTCGCAAAACTTATGGTGAAATTAAACCAATTTTCGTCTGATGTTATCGCTTGTTTGGATCATCTAATTAATTTGTGAATTGTTAGTAGTAATATCAGTGGCACAAAATGAATGTGGCTCTCTACCCACAAATCACCAAATCCCTCCTGATAGATTACAATGATGAAATAAGGTCTACGTGCAAAATATTAACTGATTAAGCCCTTGCAGGTAACCTTTCATTTCATGGACGCTGTTCCTAATACTTACTGAATACTAAGCACTGAATTAAGAAATTGAAATATTTATGGAACTCTTACAGCATTATTTATGTTGTTGTTTGCTTGTTCTCTACCCACAAAGTTGTTGTTGTTGCTTGCGTGTACAGATATGGATATACATTTTGAGCATATTTATTTATCCTTTTTTCTATTCAGCTTTGGATGATTTAATTCTTCTTGAACGATGCAGGTATCGCTTTAAAAAATTTGGATCATCTAATTAATTTGTGAATTGTTAGTAGTATGAGCACCTGCCTTTCTATAATGTTCTGAAAACTGGTATTCATGTGAATCAATGATGCCTCCGCCAGCCTTCGATAACTTTAACTACTCTCTGGTCATGAGCCAGCCAATCATATCAATACGTTACTTCCTTTTCCTCTTTTGTTGGAAAAAAGCTGAAGTGACAATTTAACATACTGGATGATAGGAAACTAATATGAACTTCATCAAACATACCCCTCCGAAAATTTTAAGCTCTTTGCCATCATTTTGCTGGAAATATTAACAGTTTGAAGAGGCTTGCAATGCTGCTGATTCTATTTGCAGGCTTTATGGCTATTATTTTGATGGGCATCGCTTGTGGGATTAGTAAACTCTATTGTTGTATAACGTCCTCTTTGTAATCCTCCTAGTAGTAGTGACACTTTCTTTTGATCACTGTCCATTCCGTGTCTCGGATTGTGTTTCTGGTTTAAGTCTTTTCCAAATTTTTTTTTTTTTTTTTTGATAACTGTGGTTTCCGAGCCAGCTTGCTGGCACATCGACTAATTCCACGGGATACTTGTCACCTCCCACCAGCAGCAAGTACCAGGTAACTCTATCCACCAAGGCTCGGTGAGATGGGAAGAAGTCACCTAGTGTTTTTGTCTCTGTTGGGATTTGAATCTGAGCCATCATGGTTCTCAACCCACTTCATTGACCACTAGGCCACACCCTTGGGTGCTTAAGTCTTTTGCTAATTATCTACATGAAAGTATGACAGTCGAATTATTGATGGTATCGCATTCCCAAGTGACAAGTCTAATATAAAATTTCCTTTCTGCTTAAAAAATTTTCATTACTGAAATAGTTTTATATAGAAGAATAAAGTACCTTTTGTCAATCTTCAACAATAAAACTTATTTGAAACTTTTTGCTATGTGTAAGGGAGAACTTTCATGGTTAATGAATAATTTTCCTAAGAATGTTTCATTATGCTTGTTAACAGACAATCGTGCTGTCTGTACCTGAACCATATCAGCAAATGACCACTAAATGAGCTAACGAATTGACATTGTAATTGTTCTTTCAGATTCATTTTGCACTAGAAGTTAGCAACTTAGCATTACTGAATGCAGACTACAGAAACCAGTATACTAAATTAGTTGTTTTGAGTAATGCCAAAAAGATGAGTTATTCATTGAAAACTAAAATACAGGGTTTTGGGCCTGCAGAGATCTCTTGAAATGCTTACAATTTTTTGTGTTCCGGTGAAACAGTTAATCACAGTTGAGCAAAACACATTCATGTTCAGTAGTGCACCGTCTGCATTTGACATTTTAATTTTTTTATAGCTAAAATATTTCGTGGTGAGGATACATAAACTCTGTCTTTGCCTTCCCAGTAACAACACTATTGCCGATAGTGCGAATCCTATGCCTCCAAGATTGTGATACTAATGCTGTGTAGTACTAGGGAGGAAGATATGATTTCTGTATTTCTGGCTTTTTGTAGATTGGAGTATCAATTGCATCGAACTTTGAATGCATGTTTAACACTGTTGTTAGAAGGGGCTGCATTGCAGCTATTTTCAGTTAGAATTCTTCTTCCTTGAGAAATTTCTAAGAGTTTGTGAAAGATGGGAAAGGATGACACTCAGGAGTGAGGATAAGAAATTTCTAATAGTTTCAGTTGTAAATCTGCCATTCTTATGTAGCTCTATAAGAATTGTCTTTTTTGTGTTTATTATTCAGCTATATTCCGTTGGGTGTTATAAAGTAAAGTGCTATTCTTGTGCAGATGAACTTTTCAAAATTGAGGCATTTCCTTGGCTTATAGATCCATGAACCATGTATTATTTGTCTACATGAACCAATAGCAGCAGTAGATTACAAATGCTGACAAGGGTAGGAAAATATCATTAAGAAGCACCAGCAAAAATGATACCTGTGAAGAACAAGGACAAATATCTTGGCTTCATTATCAACTTCTCCATCAACGGATACATTTGGTTGATCCCTTGGGTTTTGACATCATTCACCTTGTTTCGTAGCAGTTTAAGTTATTGATGTCAAATTTGAATTTTGCATCTGCTTTTGTATATTTCTATACATGGCTCAAGCTGTAAAAGATGGATTAGTTTTTGATGGAAAGGAAGCATACATAGGGTGCTTTTGAAGAATGTTATGTCAAAATTTTATTTTCCCACCATTTGTTGAATTTCACTGATATGTACTGAGCTGAAATCTTTTTTCAACTGAGCCATTATTTTCACAAGCCTTCCCTCATCTTTTTTCTTCGGGTAAATCTTATTCTGTTTGCTGTTTTCCTCTCTGGAGTATGACGGTATGACTACATGTTTGTTTGGCTTGGGGGCCTCTCTCATTATAGTGAAAAGAGGATCAGTTGGGGTTGGACTAGCAATACTATTCGCTTGTGGCAATGTAGGTTTCTTCTCGGTTGGAATGGGGAGATGACTTTCAAGGAGGTGAAGTCAAGTGCAACTTGGAGATGTTGAAAAGCTTGTGCAGTAATAGTAGTGATCTTGGGGAATTTGGTTTATGGATGGTGTTGGTTCATATAATCAAATGATCAGTGATTACCTAATATTCCTTGCACAAATTCTATTACTTATATACTAGTTGCTTGAATGGAGGATTTTGAGGAGACTCGTTCATGTCTACAAGCTGCAGAGTCCCATTTGGGCAAACTTGAATCTCCTGTTTATTGTGAGAAGCACAGAAAAGATTAGTGTCTGAACGAATCACATGTAGAAGCCCCATCATAATCGACTCAGCTAAGGATATTAGTTGATAAATTAGACTGAACTCTGTTTTGTTCTTTGACAGCTTCCCAGATGTAAACACAGTGGTTAGGGTATATGAGGTTCTGATTTCTCAAGTATGATTACCTGTTTCTTTTGTTTTCCCCGAGCATCTTAGCTTCAAGAACCTTTCTTTATACTACTAAATTTGTTGTGAACAACTACGTAATCACCTTTTGTAGGTTAACTTGTCAAATTTGTTATACATTACCTGTTACAGGCAACATACCATTTAATAGACTTTTCTCCAATGATGAGTTACGATTTTTTTTTTTTTTTTTTTAAGAATCTTCTACTGTGTAAATCGATCTCCAATCCGTACTTTGAATGGTCGTCTTCTTCAATCTGACGAGCTGTTGTAAACCAATCCAAAACCACGTTTAACCTCAACCAAATTGCTTCAAATTTCAAATATGAACTCCCCTAGACATTTCAATTCTTTTAATATATCACCCACCTGAAATGGAGCTTGTTTGCCGAACTTTTGAACTAGAGCTACAACACTCTGTAATGGTCACCCATGGCTTTCAGCTCCTTCACATTTTTCAGCAATCGAAACGTATCTTCAAGTTTAGCTCCCAACAACGTTGAGTACACACATATAATCTCAACAAGAATTCTAAAAGAAGAAGCATCAACAACAATAGGGTTGTTCTACCAAGGTTGCAAGTTCTTTTTTGAATTTATTTGCTGAGTTATAAGTGAGTCCCAATAGTTTTTAAAAAACCAAAGTTCCCCGAGCAAACTTTAACTTGGTTTAACATTTTCATGGACCGAAAAAGAGAGAAAAGTGAGGCCTCGCAAATTAGAAAAAAGAACTCGAGAGGTTAATTTTTCCTTCAAACTTATGGCCTAAAGCGAGTTATAGACTTTAATATGACTAAAATCATTTCATTAAAGATAAAATGAAAAGTTTAGAATTAAATTGTTATTTACTAAACTAGTTATAGAAATGTATCGGTCTGTTTTGGAATAGAGTATTAAATACTGTATGAAGGAGTATGCATAATTGTACATTTTTTCCTTAAAAAATAAAACAGAAATTTACAAGTGGACAGATGCTCCATTTAGACTTTTTCCACAGTTGCACCGCTCTCTTCGTTTCATCCCATCCCATTTCATCTCAACCAACATGCATTATTTCCATTTCCATTTCCATATACACAAATAGAACAAAACACATTAATTCACAGGGAACCTCTCATCAAACACCTTGCAACAACAAATGGAGAATTTCGACGTCAGCGAAGAGATCCCGTCAACAACAAGTCCCTTCGAGGATGATGATCACAACAACTACGACCACCATTCCCAGCAGCGTTACGAATTCGACGTTAATGACGGCGGTGTTCCTCCTCCACCAATGCCGTCTGATATAGACGATTTCTCCTACAATGATAACATGCAGGAGCTGGAGAATAATAATAGTGGATTTGCTTCATCATCTCCTAATAATAGGCAGTATCATGGTGGTTCACCTTTTGAGACATCGGAGGATCAATCCAAGCCGTACGATCTACGAGCTGATACGGATGGGATATTCTCGTCCGGTAATGATGGACCGTTGCTTCCTGATCCTACTGAGATGCGTGAGGAAGGTGCTGCTTTTCGCGAATGGCGTCGGTATGTTTGAAATATTTGTAATACATGTCATGAACTTCAATCATATTATTTTGTGGTAGTTATTGTTCTTGTTTTCAGATTGCTTTGTCATGCTTTATATTGTATTTTGCCATGCCTTCTTCACTTCCATTATTTCTTTTTTCTGGACTGCTTTGATTTGCTTTTCCTTGAGCCGAGGGTCTATCGGAAACAAGCTCTCTACCTCTCATGGTATTGGTAAGCTCAGGCGATTCTACTATTTCTAAAACATGGGTGCACCACTAAAACAAAGAAGGAAAAAATGTAATATTAGGTAAGGAATTGATCCTGGTCCTCTTGGTAAATAACTCAATCTTCAATAAAGTGCACCATTTAGCCTTCTTGTAGTATGAGTTCTAGTAGATAATATTATATCGATTTTAGAAAATATATAAATACAATATTTAGTTTTACGGAGAGAACATGACTTCACGTGCCCCAAAAGTAGTACATAAATTCGTCCCTGGGGTAAGGTCCGCGTTATTGTTGAATGTGTATGCATAATTATGTTTATTTTGGTCAAATATGCTGAATTATGTTTGAGCTTTCTTCATTTGAATTTGTGGTCGACTTTAATTGCCTTAATAGCCTTTTATTGAGTCCTTGTATGGAAAATATATAACCTTAGCTCGAAGTGGAATTAATTAATCGAGTCAAATGGACTAATACTTTATGTTATAGTGCACGGAAAGATGCGGATCCAGCATATGAGCAATCAAGGAGTCGGAGTGTATGTATCGTGAGAAGAGTTTAAGTTCTTTGAAATGATGATGTAAAAAAGGTATTTACACAATCAGATTGCTTAAAAGGTAGTTGTAGATAACTCTATTTAATAACATTGATTGATAACCTAGAAAAAATGGAAAACAACCTGATATTATAACAGGTTTTTTTAGTAAAAGATTCAATACACTGTCAGTGTAAATAACTTAAAGCCTTTGAATATATGTATATAGAACAAAATCATTACACTCTAAAGCCCTCATTACTGCACTGTCTGATTATAGTACTAGTTCTTTTTATTTTGGTGAGAAAATTAGTTTCTCAACCTTCGTACCGGTAAAATTTCATGTATTAGATCATAAGCGATGCCAGTTAATTGGGACCACTAGCTAAGTTTGCAGGTCAGAAAAACCAATTATTCTGGTTGCAATCTATCAAACATGTAGCATGGCGTATTTGACTTAATGCTTTAGTTCTCCATCTTTTTATATGCAGTTAAAGTGTCTAGGTTCTTATACTTGAGGATTATCTGTGTAAAACATTTAAACAGGCCTCTTCTAAAATGAATTGTTGTTTGATGATGTTTCTTGGTGAGGAAATATTCCTCAACCATGCATTAAATCTTAAGAGATAATCAAGTAAAACCAAAGGTTGTATTAAGTTTGTTATCCATCTTCATGGGTTTGAATTGTTATATTGATATGAGACACTTAGGCCAGTGATAATGAATGTATGGATTTAAACCAGTTACATTTGTTCAAAATCTCAAACACTAGAGCAATGGTTTGCTGATTTATACCAAAGATATCAACTTGAAATGATGCTTGTGTTTTGTTGTTGGATATAAGAGAAAAATTACAATGGAAACTGTTTGACTTTGTCATTTCGAAGTTTAGGCTGAAGAATGTGCTGTTTTGTTTTTTCCAATAAAACTCATCTCAGTTATCAAAAGTAAGTGTTAAGAATAAGTAACTGTTGTTCTAGAAACAAACCAGAAAGGAGACATCAAGAGCAACTTGAGTTGCGCTAACACTTTCTAGTCCAGAGGTTCAAAACATAGAATCATTCTAAGAAATGCTGGATAGCATCTTTGATGATAATCATACATTGATTTTCCATACCACTTGATACAAAAGCAAAAATGTAATGAGAGTCTTCAAAACTTGCAGAGAAAATTTTGCAAGGTGTATCAAGTAGAAGCAATAGCTTACAAAACTACATAATGTCATGTAACTAATTTGCAGCTTGAGTTTTGCATTCTCTGGGGCATCTTGGATCAGTCATTGTATGAAAGAAGCAAGTCATTGTAATAAGACCTCTATCAGTTGAGAAAAGAGGAGTGTGTGGTAATGGTGTTGGTGGTATTAGAGCGAAAAGCTAAACTTTATTATATACAATCTTTAGAGAAATTTAAAATACGTAGCTCCCTATGTTTTGTTCACCTTTGATTTTTTCGTTCATCCTTTTTTTCTTGTGGTAATTCAGTGGTTGGACAACAGTCTGTTTTCTTGGTTAAAGTTATTATTATCGTAGTCGATGATTGTGTTTTGTGGGAGCAGGACGGGGGGAGGGGGCAGATGACGAAAGCCATCAACCTTTCAACGTTATTATTGTCGTCTGATTGTGATTGTGTTGTTCAAAATGTACACGTATCGTGAAAAGTTGCTTCCTCCTCCCTTTCTCTCCTGTCACTGGGCTTTGTTTCCTCCCCTAATACACTGTTTCCCAACTGATCTCATTAGTGAATTCAATAGTTCAACTTTAGTTTTAAACACAATCAAT